>NC_064409.1:19535000-19770000 GCF_023375975.1 Astyanax mexicanus
ATGTTGTTCATGCTGGTCAACCATCGTCTTGCTGTTCCTGGTGACCTGGTGATCATACTGGTTGGCCAATAAGGCCATATTGATCACACTGGTTGGCCAGCCTAAAGAAATTTAAATGCAACATTTACTATGCTGACCAGTATAAAATATGTTATTTTTTCTGAATTGACCAGCATGTCCAGGCAGGTCAACCAACAATACCAATACCAAGCTCAACTTTATTGATTTATTGATGATTTAGGTGTTTTTTTTTTTCAAACTTTTTTTGGGGGGTTAAAAGAGGTAAAGGCATATTATTGCATGAAGTCCAACATTCGTATTTAATAAGCTTGTCTAAATATCACACTATGGTTAAAAAAAAAGATAGGGTTAACACTTCCTATGAAAACTGTATTCACAATGCATTATGGAGGCATTTATAATACATTTTATGTATACCATATATAATACCCCATATATAATGACCATCATAAGCTGGCAAAATAACATTGTGACATATGTAATGCATTATGCAGTGCAAGTAGGTACATTCATAAAGACAATCTTCTAAGACAAGTACCAATGTACCAAGACAAGTTCAATGGACATATATTAATGATGACTATCATATGATATATGATACCTATCTTTATTAAGTTACATACGTGCACCTCATAATATACTACTTATGTTGTTCAAAAAGTACTTACATCAGCTTGTCAAGTCAAGTCAAGTCAAGTAGTTTTATTGTGAATACTGCATATGTACAGGACATACAGAGAATTGAAATTACGTTACTCTCCTTCCCAATTTTACAGCAAGTACAGATAATAGATATAATAAAGGAGAATGGGAGACACTATGTGTACAATACAGCAGGGACACAAATAGACATACATGAGACAAAAACAAGGTGCAGTGGTGTGGGGGAGGAATAGATATATAAATGTAAGTAAATAAGTAAAAAATAGATATAATAGATATTAGATAAAATAGATATAATTATAATATAAAAGTTCAATACAGCAAGACACAATAAACATACGTAAGACAATAGTGCAATATTGATGGTGATTGAGATGGTAAAAATAGTAAATAACAGTAGTGCAAATACGGTATATGGTATATAGCTTAAGGCTGGTAAAGTGAATGGGTGCGTAAGTCTTTAAAGTCAGTCAAGTCAAGTCAAGTCATTATCAACCGCTTTATCCATTAAGGGTCGCGGGGGGTGCTGGAGCCTATCCCAGCCGGCATCGGGCGGAAGGCAGGATACACCCTGGACAGGCTGCCAATCCATCGCAGGGCAGACAGACACAGACAGACAAACAGACACATGCACTCACACACTCACACCTATGGGGCAATTTGTATCTGACATCCAATCAGCCTAACGTGCCGTCTTTGGACAGTGGGAGGAAACCGGAGCACCCGGAGGAAACCCACGCAGACACAGGGAGAACGTGCAAACTCCACACAGAAAGACCCGGGTCGCCCCAGCCGGGAATCGAACCCAGGCCGTCTTGCTGTGAGGCGGAAGTGCTACCCACTGCGCCACCGTGCCGCCCAAGTCTTTAAAGTTCACAGTTTAATTAAGTGGAATTAAAGTGCGTATAGACAGTGCAAGTATATCAGTAGTGCAGATATTGGGTGTGTAGTGCAAGTCCGTTTGGAAGGGACCAGTACTTTGTGCATTGTAGTGCAGAGTTTCAGTACTTTATTAGTGGGGGGGTTCAGGATGCTGAGTGAGTGTGTGCTGGGGGCAGGATTGGGATGGGGGATAGAGCAGGAAGAGAGTTCAGCATCCTCACAGCCTGATGGATGGGCTGTCTCGCAGTCTGCTGGTCCTCGCCCCGAGACTCCGCAGTCTCCTCCCTGATGGCAGCAGGCTGAAGAAGCTGTGTAGTGGGTGAGAGGGATCTCCTGCCAGACGGAGGGCTTTCCGTGTGAGGCGGGAGCTGTACAAGTCCTGAAGGGAGGGGAGAGAGGTGCCAACAATCTTCTCAGCTGCTCTCACGATGCGCTGGAGGGTCCTGCGGCAGGATGCTGTGCAGGCCCCGTACCACACGGTGAAACAGCTGGTCAGTATGCTCTCGATGGCCCCTCTGTAGAAGGTGGTCATGATGGGGGTGGGGGCTCCAGCTCTTCTCAGCTTGCGGAGAAAGTAGAGACGCTGATTTGCCTTCCTGGCCAGTGACGCTGAGTTGGTGCTCCAGGAGAGGTCCTCTGTGACGTGCACACCCAGGAACTTGGTGCTGCTCTCCCTCTCCACAGCAGTTCCGTTGATGAACAGAGGTGTGTGCTGTGTGTGAGTTCTCCTGAAGTCCACAACAATCTCCTTGGTCTTCTCTGTGTTCAGAGAGAGATTGTTGTGTTTGCACCAGGAGGCCAGGCGGCTGACCTCGCTCCTGTAGTGTGACTCATCGTTGTTGCTGATGAGACCCACCACCGTCGTGTCATCCGCAAACTTGACGAAGAGGTTGGAGGTGTGTGCTGGTGTGCAATCGTGGGTCAGCAGAGTGAACAGAAGGGGGCTCAGCACACATCCTTGGGGAGCCCCTGTGTTCAGTGTGGTGATGCTGGATGTGCTGCTGCCAACCCGCACTGCCTGTGGTCTTCCAGTCAGGAAGTCTAACAGCCAGTTGCACAGTGAAGTGCTCAGCCCCAGACTGTCCAGTTTGGATGTCATTATTAAGATATTACTGTATGTGTGATATATAACGCATTATCTATCATGGAAGCCAATGTTCTGAACTATAGGTGATATTTCATACAGGGTTCTTTCCCTCCTTGAAGAAACTGTTGAGCACTCCTACCTACTTCCTTCTGCTCTGTGGGAGTGTCCTGAACTTCAGCTCAATAATCGGATTGATCACCTTCAAAGCGAAATACATGGAGCAGCAATTCGGCCAGTCCGCCTCCAGAGCAAACTTTCTTATTGGTGAGTTTCTGTGGTTTTAAAATATGTGTATAAATTGTCAATTAAAAAAAAAATGCTTTTAGAATGGCTGAAATAAATGAGAACCCCTAGATCTTCAGAATTACTGGGTCAATAATGAGAAAAAATATGATACAGTTGCTGTTTTGTGATCAACATCAAAAAATTATTTTTTAATTGAAAGCAGCAGTATTTCTGAGTTGGGAGAGGGTAACCTGACACAAACATCCACACAACAGCTAATATATTCATTCTAAATACAGAGTGGTCTGGTCGGTTTGTTGAATGTAACAACTCTGAACTTTTTGATAGTATTTCATACATGACCAAAATGAACAAAACAATAAACTCAAATTAGATTTCACACCCCAGCTAAAAGAAATTACTTTCTTGGAATGTTCCCCTAAAGTTATATTTTAGTTGTGAGAAACTTGTCCCCTTACATTACAGTTGGGCAATATTTTTGGAACATTACATTAAAGTTAATATGTGAACATTTTGGGAGAACTTTGAACAAGATTTTGTAACTTTTATAGAATGTTTTACTAACATTATTGCTTGCTCCTAACATTGCAAGAACTTTTAGATAATATTAGCCAAAGTTGTGGGACAGCAATATATTTAAATGATCCTGCATTAAACATTATCTTTTGAATTATGTGTGCAATTACGCATTCTCACCAGAGAGGTCTCTGAATCCCCAAATCTGCCAAATTTATAAACTCACTTTAAAATAAACTGCTTATAAAAAAATAGTTTAGAAATTTGTTCTAAACTTACGTTATTGTTTAGCAAGAAAATTTTGACTTTTTCTTAAAATTGGACATGAAACATTTCAGTTTGTACAAGTTTTCTAAGGGATTAAATATAATGGAATTTATTTGGGGGAGAATTTTTTATATAAAATGTTTACACACTAAATTATAATATATTTATGTTTGTTGCGTTTGCGCTAGGGCGCCGCCATGTTGCCAGTGCAGCACTGGTGACGTCACGAGGTTGGTTGGTTGAAGAGACCAGGTACATAACTAGCGGAAAAGAGCTTATTGTCTGTGGAGATTATGGATGAAGACGAAGCTAAACTAGGCTAACATGGAGCATTTGCTCAGAGATCTTTCCTGTATAAACCTGAGCAGAAATTTTCAGAGGCTTGTCTGAGAGCGAGACGTTTTGGGGGTGTCTATTCTCTCTCTACGTGAAGTCAGTGTAGAAACCCTGCAGGTTTGGCTTTTATTATTTATTGAGGAACTAAATTACTGTAGGCTCATAGTTTATGTCAGTGAGGTGTTTGAGAACCAACCTCGTGACGTCACTTTCAGCGCTGGGACAAGATGGCGCTGCGCTTACCTAAAAAAATGACATTTAGATTGCTTATTATTTTAATACAGCTCCACTGACAGCTGTTAAACTTATAAAATTTGTTAGAGTAAAAATACATCTTGTGAACTATACTAAATAGCTCACTTGAAGTGTTTCATGTCCACTTTAAGTGCAGGGTGTGTGTTCCTTGCCCTCCTCTGGCTTCATGTCAGCAGTGCAATACAAATTCCATCATTATGGTCCAACAGAGCAAAGTGTCACTGTTAATCAAAGGGCCCTTTGTGTTATTCTGTACTGGATAGCATGTATGTAGGTAAAACAGTGGCCAGTGAAGCCTGAATTTCTCAGATTTTATGTTTATTTGGGTTTATTCTAATGTTATATAGAGCTAATTACAGGTAGACACTCTCACTGACCACTGATATTATTATGTTTATTTAGGTTCATTTTAATGTTATATAGAGTTAATTACAGGTAGACTCTCTCACTGACCACTGATATTATTATGTTTATTTAGGTTCATTTTAATGTTATATAGAGTTAATTACAGGTAGACTCTCTCATTGATCACTGATATTATTATGTTTATTTGGGTTTATTCTGATGTCATATATTCTAATGTTATATAGAGTTAATTACATGCAGACACTCTCATTGATCACTGATTTTATGTTATTTATGTTTATTTGGGTTTTGTTTGGTCAGGTTTCGTGGGGCATCTCATAGAGCTACATTCCTTGTGTCTTTTCTTTTCTGGCTCTATAAAACAAGAAAACACCCTGCATGCCAGTGTGCACTGAACTATGCCCGCTAATCTCTTGCGCTGTGCTCCTGCAGGAGTGCTGAATCTGCCAGTGATTGCAGTGGGGATTTTTCTGGGTGGTCTTCTGATGAAGAGGTATAAGCTGAGTGTGGTTTCTGGAGCTCAGCTGTCGTTTCTCGCCTCCTTCTCTGCCTACCTGCTGACGCTCCTGGAGTTCGGCACCAAGTGTGATAACATGCGCATGGCTGGCCTCACTGTGGCCTATAACGGGTACTACAGCCTAGTACTGTATGCCCTGTGGTTTATCTGCTGAGAGGAGCTCAGATCAGTCAGAAATATGCATATACAGTGGCGTGAATAAGTATTTGCCTCAATACAGCTGTCTTTTGTTTTAGCTTTTTTGTCATACTGATATTTTTCAGATTTTATTTTTTATCTGAGTAAATATAAAAAGCATATTTTAAATGATATTTTTATTTATTCAAGGAAAAAAATATCTAAACCAATCTAGCCCTGTGTGAAAAAAGTATTTGCCCCCGAAAATCTAATAACTTGGTTGTGCCACTCTTAGCCGCAACAACTGCAATCAAGCTTTACTGATAACTAGCAATGAGTCTTTCACATCTCTGTGGAGGGATTCTGTTTCACTCTTCTTTACAGAATTGTTTTAATTCGGCCACATTGGAGAGTTTTCAATCATGAACTGCCTGTTTAAGATTATCCCACAGCATCTCAATCAGACTGGAGTGACTAGGCCACTCCAAAACCTTCATTTACTTTTTTAAGCCATTCAGAGGTAGATTTGTCTGTGTGCTTTGGATCATTGTCCTGCTGCAGAACCCAAGTACACCTGAGCTTGAGGTCACAAACAGATGTGCAGACATTCTCCTTCAGGATTGTCTGGTAAACAGCAGAATTTCTGGTTCCATCAATTACAGCAAGTTGTTCAGATCCTGAAGCAGCAGAGCAGCCCCAGACCATCACACCACTACCACCACCATGTTTTTAATGATCAGTATGAGGTTCTTTTTCTGAAACTGTGTGTAAGTTTAAAGACAGATGTAATGAGATGCACAACTTCCAAAAAGATCCCTTTTTTGTCACAAAATAAATATTTATCCAAAGTCCTGGGGATCATGAAGATCGTTTTTGGCAAATGTGTGGGCCGTTGTGTTCTTTATTCAGCAGTGTTTTTTGCATTGGAACTCTCCCATTGATACCATTTGCGACCAGTCTATTTCCTATTATTGAGTCATTACCCACTGACCTTAACAGAGGCAAGTGAGACCTGCAGTTCTTTAAATGTTATTCTGGGTTTTTTTGTGACCTCCTGGATGAGTTGTCCATGCCCTTTTGGAGTAATTTTAATAGGCTGGTCACTCCTGGGAAGGTTCACCACTGTTCCATGTTTTCTCCATTCGTGAACAATACAGTAGCTCTCACTGTGGTCTGCTGTAAGTCCCAAAACTTTAGAAATGACTTTGTAACCTTTTCCAACCTTTTCTCCTCTGTTTTTTTTTTTTATTTCTTCAGATCGGGTTGAACTCAGCTTTTCAATAAGTGTGATTAATCACAGTTAATTTATAGGGGGGCAAACACCTTTTCACACAGTGCTAGATTAGTTTGGATAGTTTTTTTTTTCTTGACTTAGTAAATTAAATTATTATTTGAATGGTGGTTTTCATATTTACTCAGGTTATGTTTACCTGATATTAAAGTTTATTAAATAATCAGAAAAATATCAGGATGTCAAGTTTAAAAACAAAAATCTGAATGAGGCAAGTACTTTATTTTTACAGTATTTTTGCCAAATTCTGTATCTGCTAACTTATATTCTACTCTTTTTTTCCTCCGTTCAGGACTCCTCACGTCTCATACGATACACTGTCCCTGTTCTCACACTGTAACCAGAACTGCTCTTGTTCTGGAGTGGACTGGGATCCAGTGTGTTCTGATGATGGCATCTCCTTCATGTCTCCGTGTCTGGCAGGATGCTCCAGCTCCAGTGGGCATGGAAAAGACACGGTAATGCTAACAGAGCAGGAGCAGGGGGGCACTGAAAAAAATGATGTGTAAAATTTACTTTAAAAAAAAAGTTTCGCAACTTTCTGCATTTGCTTTTTTTGAGTAAATTTAATGTCAGATACATTTAAGTAACTTCAACTCGGTTTCAAGACTTAAATGTTACATAGAGTAAATAAGTGAACTGAATTTCAGTCAATCCTTTCTTTTAGTAAACTTTACTTAATTTCTGCAAACAATATTACCTAATTACAATTACTTAATTATACAATATTACTGAAATTAAAATATTTTTAGTTAAAACACACCTTTTAATATTTTTACATAATCTCAAATATATATTTTGTAAACAGACCAAGTCTCACTGTCTCAACACATGGACGGCATGTAATACATTAGTATACTAAAAATAATATATTACATGCCGTCCATGTGTTGAGACAGTGTAACGTGTGTTTTAACTAAAAATATTTAAATTTCAGGAATTATAATATATTATGTATCATAAATTATTTGAGTAATATTGTATAAATGAAGTAATTGTTATTGGATAATATTGTATGCAGAAATGAAGTAAAGTTTACTAAAAGAAAGCATTGAGTGAAGTTCAGTTCACTTATTTACTCTATGTAACATTTAAGGGCGTTTTCACACCTGTAGTTCGTTTCTCTGGTCCGAATCAGTTGATGAGTTCATTTACTTGGAGCGTTTTCTCCCTCTGTTTAGTCTGGTTTCACACAGGCATAAATATAAACGCACCAAAATGCGCACCAATAAACACGCGAGCAGGCTGTGTCCTGTGATTGGTCAGAGCGTGGTCTGGCGTGGAAGTAAATATACATATACAAAAAAGTAAATAAAGCGAGAAGATTCTGTGTTCCAGCGCATATATAACGCTGCGCTTTTAAACACAGTGTTTCTACGTGCAGCGCAGATGTAAACATAGTAAACAGAGTTACACGGCTGTGAGCAGTGAACGCTGCACGACCGCGTGCGCATGGACACAGCGTTTGTTCACAGCTGTGGTAATTAACGTTATCTGGCTAATATATCAGTTTAGACTGCGTCTTATCAGCCGTTTAGCTCAAATAAATGGACTATATTTAATAGCTGGGTCAGATCGAGACCGGATCACGTTCTCACCGAAGCGAACCGCTCCAGAGTTCGTTTGGTACCGGACCGAGACCACCTCCTCTAGCTGGTCTCGGTCCGGTTCTTTTGATCCGCACCCGAGGGCGATTACTGTTTTCACACCTGCTCAATCGAACCGCACTAAAGTTACAAACGGACCTGAGTTCGTTTTAACTGGACAAAATAGTGCTGGTGTGAAAACGCCCTCAGTCTTGAAACCGAGTTAAAGTTACTTAAATTTATCTGAAATTAAAAAGCAAATGCACAAAGTTGCGAAACTTTTTTTAAAGTAAATTTACACATAATTTTTTCCAGTGCAGGAGTCAAGCATGACTATAAACTTCTAGAAAACACAGCTAAGCAAACAGAGGTGTCAGCGTGAGACTCCAGCCACTGCTGTGTAATGTTTAATCTGTGCACTACACTACCAGGTTCACCAGGTTAACCTGGGTGCTTATTGATACCTTACCTACTGAAGTAGCTGTTTAACTAGGTCGGTTTCACAATTAGAGATATAAACAAAAAAAAAAAACATTTGCATGCAGGGGCTAAAAATAGGCACAATACTCTTTGTGAATTTGTATTATCTTAACCTTTGAGCCCTCACGTGAATTTCACTCACGTCTTCCTCAGGTCTTCCACAACTGCAGCTGTGTGCTGAGCCCATCTCCAGTAGAGGGCAGTACCTCAGTGTCTCTGGGTCAGTGTCCTCGGGGCCCAGAGTGCAGCCGCAGCTTCACCTCCTACATGGCCGTGTCCGTCCTCAGCTCCTTCATTAGCTCGCTGGGGACCACGCCTGCATACATGGTGATTATACGGTCAGTGCAATGATTTTTGGTGCTGTGAAATAGTTTAGATTTCGGTTTTGTAAATCAAAACTTTTCAAATTTCTTCTTTATTAAAAAAAAAGGAAAAAAAATAATGTATTATTTTATTACAGGTGTGTCAGTCCTGAGCTGAAGGCGCTGGCACTGGGTATCCAGGCCCTGGTTATAAGAACACTGGGTAAGCAGGTGGAAAAATAATATTTCCAATATTTTATTTTATACTTCATAAGTGTGAATGTAATGATTATATATGTTAGTGATATTAGCACAATATTAGAGTGAATGGATGCAGTGCTTTTAGAGGGGAAAACTGTACTGGTAATTAAAAAGGAGGCTCTAGTACCTTTTTTTGTCCTTTTAACCTATTCTGCAGCACATTTACCCACAGATGTTGCAGCCAGGGATGTAGATCCTGCTTTAAACTCATACAGGGGTTGGACAATGAAAGTGAAACACCTGGTTTTAGACCACAATAATTTATTGTGGTGTCGGACAGTTCTGGTGGAAACAGGAGAGTTGAGGTGCACATTGAATTCTGCCGTGATTTGTTCAGCCGTGGTTTTAGGTTTTTTGGATACAAACCGGGTTAGCACCCGAACATCCCTTTCAGACAGCTTCCTCTTGCGTCCACAGTTAATCCTGTTGGATGTGGTTGGTCCTTCTTGGTGATATGCTGACATTACCCTGGATACCGTGACTCTTGATACATCACAAAGACTGGCTGTCTTGGTCACAGATGTGCATTGCAATATTTAGAGCAGAACTGTGCTCTTACCCTGCTAATTGAACTCTAACTCTGTTCTTACTGGTGCAATGTGCAATTATTGAAGATTGACCACCAGGCTGCTCCAATTTAGCCATGAATCCTCCCACACTAAAATGACAGGTGTTTCAGTTTCATTGTCCAACCCCTGAAATTGGCATCCCAGCAGATCCCATAAATGCTTGATTGGTGATACAGTAAATCTGGTGACCTGGACAAGGAAGTGTTGCAATCTGGTGGAGTCATTTCCGGGAAGCCTTCACTGTGTGTCCCTCATATCACTACTAGCGGTAACCGGTTGTCATATGTGATGCTCCACAGATCATCACTCCAGCAGTTGTGTGTTGTTCCAAAGCAAATGCATGACTGCAGCATTCACAACGAGGCCTAAATATCTATCCTAAACAGAACCTGTATTCAATTACAGTCCGTAGCAACCTAGAATCCACTGCCAACAAATTATTAGCAATCTAGAATCTAGCAATCATTGCTACCTTACACCCCGTCAACAATCTATTTTCTGACTTGTGCCTGTGCCATTAAAAAAGCATTGAAGTTTACGAAAATATCTTTGCTGATGGGCGTGGTGGTCTGGAAGTGAAGTGTGTTGAGGTAAATTTCTGGTGTATTGCAATCTTGCCAGCAAAACAAAAAAACACAGGTGCGCCACTCACTGATTTGAACCCTGACAACAGTCATCAACCCTGACATCAAGTTTCCTCTGCTAAGAGGTGCAAAAGCGCTGCACCGTTAAAATACCAATCCGCCCAAAAACACACCCTTGATTAATTAAGAAAATTAGTAAATGTCTTTTACTGTGCGTTTTGAGCAGCACAATGCATACTTTTTGCATCCTCACAATGCCAAAGACAGACTGACACGCCCTAAATCAAGATTGACAGCTCGCCTATATATAATCTGGGGAGCATCTTCTTTTTGTCATTGGGTGTATAATCTAAATAATATCATTTTAAAAATTCTGTCTAGTATTTATAACCTGTGTTAACTCTCTGTTATGCAGGAGGTATTCCAGCTCCGATGTATTTTGGGGCTCTGATTGACACCACCTGTTTGAAATGGGGTATGAAAAAGTGTGGAGGCCGTGGGGCGTGCCGCATGTACGACTCAGACAAGTACAGGTGTGTAAGTGTGTGTGTGTGTGTATGGAATTTAAAAGTATACACTGTTACGCCAGATCATGTAATAGGACAGAAATACTATTGTGTCCCATGACTTTCGCCATGTCATATTGAAGCTAATGAACGCTGCACTGATCTGTGGGATACGTATGTGGGGTCTCTGCACTTAATGTGGATTTGATGATTTCTACCATAGTCAGTTGTCTGATCACATGGACAGTTCTAGCCAGAACCTGCCGGTTATGATCATTACCACCCACTGCACTAGTGTCCACTGTGGGTGGTAATAACCTGATACATAATGTGATACACACATGTGTATCAGGTGTGGATCAGGGAATGTTAAATAACGGCACAACTTCAGAAATGAAGGTAATGCTTTATTATACAGCCCACATTTTAATGAATAAATTCCCTTTACTTACGGTGTAACTTCTCTGGATGAACCAGTACATTCAAAATACTAACTGGATCCTACAGCTACTTAACTGTAGGTATAAATAAATTAAAACCAGAAACAAGACTAGGTAACTTTCTAAAACTTACCTTGTACTTTCCCAACACTTATAGTGTAACTGCTTTCTATGAATCAATAAATACAAAATACTTATGGGGTCCTACTCGAACTTAAATGTAGGTAGAAATAAAGCACAAGACAACCTGCAATTCCCCTAAACTTGTGGTGCAATTTCCATATAAAATAATATATAATGATTTCATAGGCTTCATTCCAGTAACACTCGAGGGAATTATTATTCTAATCATTTATGAGTTTAAAAAAAAAATGAAAATTTAGATTATGCTTTAAAAACAGTCAGGGGGAGCATCTAAAAACAGTCAGGATGGAGCAGAAAAAAAAACGTAATGTTTTTAAGGTCATGACTAAAATACAATAGTGTTTATATATCTTCAATAACACAATCAGGAATGCTGAGATTTTAAAGAAAATGTATTCATTAATATACAGAAACCACAAAGTTTTATATTTATGGTTAATAAAGCCATACCTCACCTGATTTTTACTGTATTTGTACTGTGCACAGTACTTAGTAAGCACTCAGAAACAACAGGGAGCGGGCTATATTATGTAGTGTACTGTGTTTTACTGTTCTAAAAACGCGGGCTGTATTATAAAGCGTTACAGTAATGAAATGTCCCATCCATCTGCACCCACTATCAGACTTTACTCCAACTTCCATAATTCATGTCATCTTGCTATAAGCACACTGGTCAGTGTTCAGCCTCACTCACAAGATAACACCTCACAAAAACCTCTCAAAAGTGTGGGCAATCCAAGACATGTAATATATATATAAAGATATATAATATAATCAATTTACATAATTGTATCCAATTACATGACTTGACATATCATTGTATATTGTGTCAAAACTATGATGTAACAGTCTTGGGATTTTGGAATTGTTCTGTTTTTCCAGCTCTGTTTAGGTTTTGTTAGATTTATATTTAAAAAAAAGCTGTTATTTACTCTTTGACCACTTTTTTTTCTTTTTTAGAATAATCTTCCTGGGCCTGATCGCGTGTTTGAGTGGCAGCTCATACTTCTTCATCTTTGCCGTCATCATCCTCTTGAGGAAGCAGTTCCGCAAAGATGCTGTCAAAGCCCTCCAGCAGAGTGGAGGCCTGGGCCAAGTGGAGCTCCATCCTCCAAAACAGCACCTCGACGAGGGCTCAGGACATTGCGCCAGTCCGTCAGTCCACCAGACTGGAGGAGAGGATTTAACATCCAATCAGAGGACAGTCGAAACTGTAGAGACAACAGAGACTACACATGAACACCAAACACCACTACCAACTGATCCAGAGGGGTCAGGGGTCACTGGTTCAGAGCGAGCTAATGGACTCACGAGAGTGGACAGCCAATTACGAAGAGCACAGGACAACCAGTCACGGACTCACAAGCCAAAGGCCAATCAGATTACCCGACTGTAGCCTTAAACGCTTAATATATCTTTATACTGGATTATTATGGCCTGAATTGACTTGATTCAGATATGTACGTCAATTACATCAACACTGTCTTATTGTTTCGACAAATCATTTCAAGTCTTTTTTTATAGTTGCAAGTCTAGCAATGTTTTACAGAATGGTATCAGCCTTATGAACAATTGTAGCAAACAAATGTGTTTGTGATTTAGAATATGTACAATGCATCATTAATTTCCAATTACATTTTTTTGCAGTGTGAAATATCACCTTTTATTAGGGGTATAACAATTTACGAAAATCATAATTTCATTCACTATGTATGATGGTGTCTTTATTTGATACATGTTTCAATACAGCAAAAATGGGGAGTGCTTAAAATTTCGTAAACTAAAGATGTGAAATTCTTTATATTGTACCACTTTCTTCTTTTTTATAATAAAATATGAAATAAAAATGTGTAATGTATGGAAATTTATTTACCAAAAAAAAAAAAAAATACTTAAAAACTTATAACTTTCCAAGTTTTCCAAATTAAGCAGCATTATGTGAATTACGTAATATTTTTTGCTCCTGGGCACCCACTACAATCTTACTGTATTGTGTGTTGTGTGTTTGTAAGTTGGGTTGCTTTTACTTTTAGCACCCAGCCACCGAATTATTGTGCGTTTGTCGGGCATCCCACCTCTCCTGTAACTTGCTCGACTTCCCTGTAATACACAAATCATATAGAGTATTCCAGAAATCTGGACACTGTACAGCTCTGGAAAAAACAAGAGACCCAATTAAAAACCTCTGGAATATAATCAAGAGGAAGATGGATGATCACAAGCCATCAAACCAAACTGAACTGCTTGAATTTTTACACCAGGAGTGACATAAAGTTATGCAAAAGCAGTGTGTACGACTGGTGGAGGAAAATATTTTTCCAGAGCTGTTTGTCAGACTTATATGTGCACTTTTTTGGAAGCAATCAAATGAGACAGAATAAGTGAGTGAAATAAGTAGCAAGACTTTATTACCGAAGAACATCCTAATTGGCCTGGCCTTAAACTCAGTAGATCTATCTGTGTTTCTTCTAAGCAGAATTTACACTTAAACACTTTCTTTAATGTATAGGGAATATAAAGGCAATACCCAGCCTGTATTGCCCCTGGTGGACAAAAGACTACAAGACATGCTAAGGCAAGTTTACCGGGTTAAATTCTATTCTTTCATTGGTATTAGCTTTCATTGATAGATAGTACTATTCTAGCTACTATCTGTGCTGCTCTATATACTCACTGTGCTTGGAGTTTGGAATGTTTTTCACTTTATAAATTACATACAGCTCTGGACAAAAGATGAGACAACTTAAAAATTCCTTGAGTTTCCTTAATTTTACTAAATTGAAAACCTCTGGAATATAATCAAGAGAAAGATGGATGAGCCATAAAACCAATCCATCAAACCAATTTGAACTGCCTGAATGTTTGCACCAGGAGTGGCATAAAGTTATCCAAAAGCAGTGTGTAAGACTGGTGGAGGAGAACATGCCAAGATGCATGAAAACTGTGATTAAAAACCGGGTTTATTTTACAAAAAAATTTTTTTGAGCTCTTAAAACTTTATGAATTTGAACTTGTTTTTATTTGCATTATTTGAGGTCTGAAAGCTCTACATCTTTTTTGTTATTTCAGCCATTTCTCATTTTCTGCAAATAAATGCTCTGAATGACAATTTATTTTATATGGAATTTGGGAGAAATGTTGTCTGTAGTTTATAGAATAAAAGAACAATGTTCCTTTTACTCAAACATATACCTATAAATAGTAATATCAGAGGTACTGATTCAGAAACTAAAGCAGTCTCTTAAATAAAGTACACATTTAGAAAACTTATAATAATGTGTATTCTAAAACAGTCATTGATTGGTTATCTAGTACAGCAGAATAGTTGTATCCTGTTTCATTCAGATGGAATTAGAATTGCTGTGTTCGCATAATAGACAGATTGCTCCACCAGGTTCACAGTCCATTTCGGTGACCACATCAAAACACACTTCAACCAAGAGCTCAATTATTTCATAAAAAGCATCAGGATTAGCTTCATGCAGGGCCAATCTGCTTTCCTAATTTAACACATCTCTCCAGTGTTAATAGCTGCTTATGTTCAGAGTGATATGTAGTGTGTGGGTGGGTGGGATATGCATTAGCCATATATTGATATATATACATATATATTGATGTGATTGAAGTGTGTGTTGGTTCACTTGAGTGCATCTACTGTAAATAAACTGAAACAAAATGACGCTATTGCGAATAACTTCCTATAACTTCCTTGCGAAGCTCACTTCCTATAGCTTGCTGTGTATTTTCTTAATGTCCAACAACAGATTTATATTAGTCTTGGAAATTCCAATACAACCCCAATTCCACAACTGAGAATATTGCACTTAAACACAGTTTGACTGTTTTTATATATGTATATACAGTTTTAGAAAAAGTGACCACTTTAAGAGACCACTTAAAAATGATGAGCTTCTTTGACTTTTTTGACCAAATTAAAAACCTCTGGAATATAATCAAGAGACAGAAGGATGATCACAAGCCATCAAACTAAACTGAACTGCTTGAATTTTTGCACCAGGAGTGCAGGCATAAAGTTATTCAAAAGCAGTGTGTAAGACTGGTGGAGGAGAACTGCATGAAAACTGTGATTAAGAAACAGGGTTATTCCACCAAATATTGATTTCTGAACTATCCCTGGGTTTCACTCATTCCTGTTACTGTAACACATTACCCCATCTGAAACATCTGGAACATTCTACAAATCACATCTACAACATCACGTGACATCAGCTGGTTCTTCTGAAGATCGTAGGAAGACTAACATTAAGGTAATATTACATCAAGTTCCATTATTTATTTTTCTGTATATTTGATCTTATTGTAACTATGACTGAGGAGGTCAATCTCAACACTCATTCCTGTTACCAAATTAATAAATTCTTAGATCTTATTATTGTTTTTTTTTTTAAAACACCAGCTTTGGAAAAATCACTAGAATGTACTTAGTGTCCTCATGCGATTAGCATAGCCGCCATTTAGCTATTTTTAATGTTGTTGCTAACTCTATGCTAAAAACGTATTCCTGTTACTTTCATTCCTGTTACATAAAACATAAAGTATCATGAATGAGTGCCGGTAACAGAAGTGAGTTACAGTAACAGGAGTTATTTTTTTTATCATAAATATCAATTATTTGAACATGCAGTCAACCATTTACTTAACAATAAAGGCTTTCTTGAGAGAAAGTTAAGGGAATTAGTGGATTTGCTTTTTTTGTAACCATCTTTTGGATTATTGGACCTTGTGAAAAATTAGGAAAAGCTGCCTGAGTTTGACCAGTACATGTTTTGAATAGTTAAATATATGTGATTTAGAGTTGAAAAATGATAAAAATATAAGTTACAACAAGCAAATGGCACCTATTCAGTGGAATTGCCCTTTTATTAATAGCACTTACTTTTTTAGCCTTTTGTTGCACCATCCTACTACTTTTTTTGAAGATATGCTGCTGCTATCATTTTGCATTAACTAAATTAAACACACGTTTAGCTAATATTTTTAATGAATACGTAAAATGTTTTATTTAAGTTCTACTGTAAATAAAATATGGGTCTATGAGATTTGTGAACCATTGTGTTCTGTTTTACACAGTATCCCAACATTTGTGTAATAGAGGTGGTAGATTTATGTAAATAAATCAGTACAGATTGTTTTTTTTTTTTGGGCATTTGTGTGATTGAGGATGAGAATCATGACCCAGACTCAGTTCATTACTGGGAATAATAAAGAGGATGCGTCCGCTAACACAAGTAGTCATCTCATTATCTGGCAGGTCACAGGGGTTACAAGCTTTGCCTGATGCTCTGAGCAGCCAGTAGGTGACGTTCTGTTCAACAAAACAAACTCAAACGTGTGGTTCCAGGGTCTGAGGTCAGAGGTGAGGAGGGTATTATCCCTCTTCACACTTTTGAGGGGCTTATTGGAAAGAGAGTGTAATTAAAACCAATACAAAATACAACACTATCTTCTACATAAACCATTACAGATACTAGGATTTCCTGATTTTTTATTTTTTTTAGATTATACTACAAAGACAACTGTTAACAGTTATTGATTGTTGACCGAATCAATGGCCTACAGTGTTACCCCGCCCCCAAACATCCTCATACACTTGATCAATCAAACTAATCTAATCAACTAATCAAACACTCGTTCATACACACTCATAGCTATCGAAACTCATTCAATCACACTTTTCCACAGCCCACCAACTAGGAATGCATCTTTACCCAAAAACAAAAACAAAACACCAGCCTTCTTATTCAAATAAATATTTTTTTTAGATTTAGCTTAACATAGATTCACTTTAACAGCTGATTGTTTTATTAGCATCACTAAAAAAATATTTGCCATCTACTCACATCACACAAAAAAATATTTATAGTCAAACAGCAGCATTAAAAGAGAAGAATGTTACTCTATTGATTATTATTGTATTAGATTTTTAGAGTATTTATCTTCTTCTTTTTCTTTTCCTCTTATTATTATTATTATTATTAGTGTCTCCAATAACTGTGTAGTTACACATTAACAATCATGTAATGACAGTGTAACTACTGCTAAAACATGCGCTCTTACCAATGAATTACACTGGTACAGGTTATGTAATTATATATATGTATAAATACCAGTTAGACATACCTAGCAGAATATTTGTATTTTTTTAAACACACACAGTATGACATGTGCAGACTGCGCATTTGTAGTTGGGAGTAACCAACATAAAAAAGAGAGCTCTCTATAGGTGAAAAACAAGCATCTGTGAAGCTGAGAGAAGATAGAAAATTAATCAGAACCATTGCACAAATATTGACCATAGCTAGAACAACTGTTTGATGTTGTTGAATGCCCTAAAGAAAAAAGTTGTCACTGGTGTACTACATAACAGGTGATAAAAAAAGGAAGATCCAGAAAGAACCACAGCAGTTGATGACAGAAAAATAGTGAGTGCTGTAAAGAAAGACCCTAAAATAACTGTTACTAACATCAGAAACAGTCTTCAATGAACAAAAGAAAATAAATTTTAGCAGAAGATGAAATTCACTATTAACAAAGTGAATAGGAAGACCAGGCCAGAATTTACCAAGAAGTACAGAGACAAGCCTTTAGACTGATTATGGACTGATGCGACAAAGATTAACATTTACCAGTGGATAGAAAGGCTAAAGGGTGGAGAAAGAAAGGATCTGCTCATGATTCCAAACATACAAACTCATCTATGAGACACAGTGGAGGTAGTATCATGATTTGGGCTCGCATGGGTTCTTCTGGGATGGGCTCATTAATCTTTTTTTTTTCTGTGAAACCAAACTGATTGTGAAATCCTTTACAATGCAGCAAGATAGTGACCGAAAACCCACTGCAGCCTGAAAAATCATCACAGAATCACAGAAAAATAATCAGTGGTTCACAGACATGATGCAGTTGAAGGATTTGCAAGTAAATATTAAGTCTTATTCAATTTAATTTATTTAAGTGTATCTGTTCCAATACTTTTGCTCATAAAACAAAAATGGGTGGGTTCAGATTGAAGATGCTATCTTCTAAACTGTGTATCAAATCAAGATGTAAATATGTGGAAATAAAATGGAAATAAAAGCTGAAATGCTGATCTTTTCTCTCATTTTAATCTTTTTATGTTCAACCTAATGTTTTCAGTCTACAGAAGAAATAATGGGATTGTTCTCATTGTTCCAATACTTTTGGAGGACACTAAGAGAAATCTAAGCTAATCTAAGTTTGACTAGAGACAAACTGTGATCAAAGATTATTGGGTCAGGTCATGTAAAAAAAATACATCAGGCATGAATCGTGGATTGAACCTACCAAAAGTGCTCCAATTGGAAGAACCGGTGAACCATAGGCAGGGTCAGGGCAGGGTCTACATATGATGCTCACTGATGCTCATGGAGGCTCCACCCACCTCGAAACCTACAAAACTTGAAGGACCTGCGGTAACATTAAGTCTTGGGGCCAGACACCACAGAATACCTTCAGAGGTCAGCGTGTGTTGAGTTCATGATTCTCAAATAGTCTGAGCTGTTTTGTTGCCAGTCCACACAATATTAAGCAATTGTTTTTAATGTTATGGCTGATCAGTGCAAACAGGATTAAAGTAGTTATTTTTTTACTCTATATGGTCAGGACAGTTTTTGGCACATTCAGATAAGGCTGGAAGTATGCAAGTGTGCATTCTGTGGTCTGAGGGCCTCTAACTGGACCAGGTGAAAGGGGGACTGATCAATGCTGATTAATGATTAATGCCATCACACTTGGTGACTGGGGGGAACAGGGGTTTCTATAAGGTCTGAACCACTCAGCTGTCTCTTTTCAAACCATCTGCAAGAGATCTGAATAAAGACATCCAGGAGAAACGGGGAGAAGGTAAGAAGTTCAACTACTTTTAGTAAAGTTTAAAAATCTTTCAGACACATTACAACACACTAAAGGGTTATTTTACTTTTTAAAACTTACTGTGAAGGGACTGTGGATTTTCTAATATAGTTGCAACAAATTTCTCAGCTTACAATACTTGGTTATAAAAATGTTTTATGAAGGTTACACTTTAAAGTTCTTAGAACATTCAATCTGTTACATTTTCTGGATGTTTTTAGAACTTTTTTTTTAAACATTCTAGTAATGTCACTAAAACGTCACATTTGTCAGTGTTTTAATTTTAGTTTTGGGAAATGTTACTTTTAACGCTTCCATAATGTTAGTTTACTTGTAGCCACATTATTAATAGTATATTTAAAGAATGCTACTTATTATTATACTTTAATCGTATAAAAGTCTTTTTTATTTTTCTAAGTGTACTTAACTGTACTAAAATTGAACTATTTTAAATATACTTAAGTAACATTTAAACATATTACTTCATGTATGTAACCCATATTTTAAATATACTTACAGTAAAATTATAATACATTTAATGAGTATTACAACTATATCACTTTTATATACTGAGTATATTAGAAAAGTACAATTAAAAAGAATTGATGTTAAATATATTTACCTTAGAGTACAAATATGCTTCTTGTCTTCCTGTCTTTTGTAAGTAGCACACTTCTAGTATACTTTTTTTGGGTATAAAAACATATTTTAATATACTGTACTAAAATTTCTAGTGTTACAAATTTTCTTTACATTTTAAAAATGTATTAATTTAATTTACTTGATAAAAAGTTACATGATTCATTTTACTTGTACACATTTTGCAAAAAATGTACAAAAGCATTTTAAAAGTATATTAAATTACATTAAACTAAAAGTGTACTTCATAGTAGTCTTTTTTTAAATACACTATATTGTACTTTTTAAAAAGTATGATTAAAATTTACTTACAAACATTTTATATAATGATGTACTTTTAATATATTTTAAGTAAATAAATAAATCTGTTAGTATATTTACAGCATACAGGCATTTCTCAATACGTTTTAAGTACAATTAAGTATAGTTTTTTATTTTTATTTTTTTTCACCAGGGTTCCTGGAACATTATTTCTGTAACATTACAAGCTATCCTACCATGTGTTTAACTTTAAACCTCCTTATTTCAGGTGCCAAGCTGATTCTTTCAACTTCACCCTAGTCATTCATTCACCTTTGACCTGTGCACCATGACTGTGGAGAGCAGGCCAGAGGGCTTCAGTGAGCCTCATCTACCTGACAACACCAAACCTAACTCAAAAACTCAACCTGCTGCCAAATGCTGCTCACCAAATCTGAAGGTATGAAGTCTAAAAATGCCTAAATACTTTTATTATTTTAAATAAAATTAACATCACATATTTTAACGTGCTTTTAAACCCTAATGTGCCTTGGCTCTATACAGGCTACAAGTGTAGGTAATAAAAAACTGTTTTTGAAGCCGCCTGTTCTCTGTCTACTCAACTTAATAATTTCAGATCAACCCCTAGTTTGAAATTAGACATTAGAAATTAGAAACTAGACAACTATAATGAAAGAAATTACATGTTTTATTTGTATTCACTAAAATGTTGATTTTAAAATTAAGTTTAGGAAGCGCCAATTTTTATACATTATATTTTGACAGGTGCAGATTTACAATTTTTTTTAAAATATATTTTCTATTACAATTAAAATTTTCTGTAATGTTTCTTATCAAACATGAAACCTTTTATATAATGCTTAAATAGAGAACCTCAAGGATTAGATGTGTAATATCTGGCAGAAATTTGTCAAAAATGCTGGTCAGTAACCATTGGTGGAATGTATCAGAATTGTATGCTATTTTAAAGATGGTTATTTAGCAACTTCACGAAAAACAATGCTAGTATATAACCTAAGTTAAAATACTTGTACTTTAACATGGCTGGCTTTCACCATGAGGTCTTTAAATGTTTCAAAACAACTTTAATATATAAAATGTTTCTGTGGCATTGATGTAGAGCAATACACTCTACAATCAGAATACTTTCATAATTTAGAATGTTACTTAAAGCTGATGTCCGTAAATTGTTTTTACTATGAGTGAATGAGCTACTGAGCTCTGAGTTTCCTCTTCTGAAGTCTCCATTGCTCCACCAGCCGCTCACATTCAGTAAAACTGAGCCAGATCCTCTTTCAGAGGCTGTACGTGTGCCGTAAGTCTGTAAAGACACATGACGTGGCCAGAAGAACTTCTGCAAAAAGCGACCAGACACCCCAGTTTTTAGAATGAATATATTAGGTTTAACAGGGATGGTCGTTCCAGCACACTACTACCATTAAACAAAATATTTTTCCCCTTTGTTTCCTTTTCATTTTCTTTTAAGGTCTATAACATTAATGTTAATTTGGATAGAACTGCAGTTATGATAGAGAAGAATTGATGTG
Source organism: Astyanax mexicanus (assembly GCF_023375975.1). Taxonomy (NCBI): domain Eukaryota; kingdom Metazoa; phylum Chordata; class Actinopteri; order Characiformes; family Acestrorhamphidae; genus Astyanax; species Astyanax mexicanus. The sequence continues at coordinate 19,556,777 of NC_064409.1, forward strand.
GGTAAATGTACATTGTTTAGAATATTTACAGATAAGACTGATTTTTCAGACACAGTGTTAGTATTGTGATATTGTGCCATATCTACTCAATGCAGGCCTGTTATTGGTTGTATTATTGTATCAGAGGGCACATGCTTCCCTGTTTGCCTCGTCATGGTTCAACCATGGTTCACTCTGGATCAATTCGATTCCTTCCACAAACAGTTGGTCAGACAGTACAAACACACATTAGTGTGTATAGACTTATGCGGGGACAAATATACAGTGTGCTCTCACAGTTGGTGGTAATAGGATCTATATGGCTTGTTGCTGCAATATACAATATTTTGTTTATGATGGATGGATTCATAATGAAAAAAAAAAAAAAACATTGGCATAAAAAAACATCACCAAAGTCTTAATAAATCCCAACTTTTTTGTTTTTAAAGAGCCCAAATTCTGTCCAAAGCATCCCAGGCCCATTTAGAACACCATTTTTTTTATAACAAAAAAGTCACCGTTAATTTTTATACAACCATTTCTGCTATCTTCGGCTTCATAAACTACTATGTATGTAAATAAATCTTGTTTTTTATTGGCTGAATGTCTTTTTAAAGAATCAAACTTAATTCATGTAAATGTTATACTGCCTGGCCAAAAAAAGGTCACCCCCTAAGCAAATACGTATCAGCCTCCCGTTGCATATTTACTGCATGGCTGATTATGTTTAAGCTGGCAACAAGTTATTTAACCTAAGAATCTAAGGAGATTCCTGACACTACTAAAATCAGGTTAAGAACTGACCAGAAGGACAGTGAGGAAACATCTTCATCTTCGAGGAAGGAATGTGGTCGGGAAAAGGTCCTGAATGATTGTGATTGGCGATTATTTAAATGTTTGAACTCAAAGATATGTTTAATAGTGAAAGTAAGAGCATTTCCACACGCACACAGTGTGAAGAGAACTAAAAGGAATGGGGCTAAACAGCTTTGTAGCCTTAAGAAAAACATTTATCAGAGAGGCTAACCGGCAATGGCTTCATTTTGCAAGAGAGCATGAAGATTGGACTCTGGAGCAACAGAAGAAGATCATGTAGTCTAATGATGGACCCATCATGTCTAGTAGTACCTACTGTACAAGTCTGTAGGGGCAGTGATAGGTTCAGCAACAGTATGTGCCCAAAGAATGAGGTCAGCTGACTACCTGAATGTACTGAATGATCAGGATATTACACCAATGGATTTTTTCTTCCCTATTATTATTCCCTATTTCTACCATATTCCCAGATGACAATGCCAGGATTCAATGAGTTCAGATTGTGAAAGAGTGCAGAGTTTAGAGAGCATGAGATCATCATTTTTACACATGAATGTGGCCACCACCGAGTAAAGCTTTGAACTACACGGAGAATTTTGGATGTGCTGGAGAAGACTTCAAATCTCTTAATATCAATACAAGATCTTGGGGAAAATGGCATGCAACTCTGTACGGAAGTAAATATTGTGACATTAAAGAAGCTTGTGGAAATTATGCCACAGTGAATTCTTGCAGTAATCGAAGCTAAAGGTGATCCAATCTAATATTATAGAGTGAGATCATTTTTTTTTTGACCGGGGAGTAGGTTTGTTCCATTTCAAAATGGACTGCAATTACAATTTTACAGCGTTTGCTTTCTAGATCACTCTCACAACCAGGAAAATAAACGTTTGCATAATTTTACCCTTCAAAGTAAATTGTGACCATAGAGTGACCATACTCTGCATTTTGTTCATTTCTGCTGTTTATTTTCTGCAGATCTTCATTGGAGTGCTTGCCTTCTGCTTTTTCTCAAAATCTATGAGTGCAAGCTACACAAAGAGCACCATCACTCAGATCGAGAGGAGGTTTGAAATCCCCAGCTCCATCGTGGGCATCATCGACGGCAGCTTTGAAATGGGTGAGTGAAAGAGAACTGGGACACTAGAACACTCCTCATTCCTACACTCCACCAACAGCCTATTTTCACGCCTTCCACCTGCATCGTTTAAATAGCAACAGAGCTTGCAAATATATTTCCACAGATGGGCATGGTGGTCTGGAAATGATGTATGTTCAGGTACATTTCTGAAGTATTGCTATCTTGGCAACAGAAAACACTGGTGCACCTGATGGATTTGTAGCTAGACAACAGTCAATCAATAGACATTCATTGCTATCTTGGCACAGTAGGTGTGCGCATACAACCCTTGTTCATTACATACATACAAGGAGGTAACGCTTTCTTTTACAGTACCCTAAGTTCTAGGTATTAACCAGGTAATAGTGAGGTACAAACTCGGAAGTACTAAGTAATTATTTTTGGTAACAAGATGGTAAGTACCAGGAAAGTATTGCCTAATTACACTGAAATGTCTAGGTATTAACCAGGTAATAGTGAGGTACAAACTCGGAAGTACTAAGTAATTATTTTGGGTAACAAGATGGTAAGTACCAGAAAAGTCTTGCCTAATTACACTGAAATGGAACTAGGTAATAAACAGGTACATGGGTGGTACAAACTCTAAAGTACTAGGTAATTATGTTGGTTAACAAGATGGTAAGAACCAGACAGTTCAATTTAATTACACTGAAATATCTCACAGGTTCTAGGTAATAACCAGGTAAGTGTGAGGTACTAACCCCAGTAACATGATGATAAGTACCAATATAGTCTCCTTACCCTGATATACCTCACAGGTTCTAGCTAATAACCAGGTAAGTGTGAGGTACTAACCCCAGTAACATGATGATAAGTACCAATACAGTCTCCTTACCCTGAAATATCTCGCAGGTTCTAGGTAATAACCAGGTAAGTGTGAGGTACTAACCCCAGTAACATGATGATAAGTACCAATACAGTCTCCTTACCCTGAAATATCTCGCAGGTTCTAGGTAATAACCAGGTAAGTGTGAGGTACTAACCCCAGTAACATGATGATAAGTACCAATACTGTTCATTTTAATCAGTCTCTATTTATTTGACTGAGAAATCCCTAAAAATGAATTTAAGGTTTATAGAGTGGAATTCTTCACTAGGAAGACAGCACAGGAATGGAATACTTGGCCATATGTTTAAAGACATTAGAGCATGTTACAAGGTTTAAGGGTGAAAAAGTATACCATAAGAATAAAGTGTTGAATATGTGTATTTACCCCCTTTTTAAACATAATTTGTAGAATAAGGTCTTACATGTTAAATATATATATATATATATATATATATATATATATATATATATATATATATATATATATTTAACTTATATATATAAATTAAAACTGCTTAAAAATCAGGGTTATTAAAACTACCAAATATTGATTTCTGAAATCTTAAAACATTATTATAGTTGTTTCTAAATTAATATTAACTGCTTTTGTTTGCATTATTTGAGATCTGAAAGCACAAAAGCATCTTTTTCATTATTTTGACCATTTCTCATTTTCTGCTCTAAATTACAATATTTTTATTTAGTATTTGGGAGAAATGTTGTCAGTAGTTTATAGAATAAAATAACAGTATTCATTTTACTCAAACATGTACCTATACATAGTAAGATCAGAGAAATAGAAAATTTGAAGTGGCTTGGAAGGGTCAAGGGGGCGAAGGCAAGCTCCTGCCCGCAAGCTGCTTACCCCAATAAAAGCTGTCCTCAGCTTTCATTGTATATACACTGCTCAAAAAAATAAAGGGAACACTCAAATAACACATCCTAGATCTGAATGAATGAAATATTCTCATTAAATACTTTGTTCTGTACAAAGTTGAATGTGCTGACAACAAAATCACACAAAAATCATCAATGGAAATAAAATTTATTAACCAATGGAGGCCTGGATTTGGAGCCACACACAAAATTAAAGTGAAAAAAACACACTACAGGCTGATCCAACTTTAATGTAATGTCCTTAAAACAAGTCAAAATGAGGCTCAGTATTGTGTGTGGCCTACACGTGCCTGTATGACCTCCCTACAACGCCTGGGCATGCTCCTGATGAGGTGGCGGATGGTCTCCTGAGGGATCTCCTCCCAGACCTGGACTAAAGCATCCGCCAACTCCTGGACAGTCTGTGGTGCAACGTGACGTTGGTGGATGGAGCGAGACATGATGTCCCAGATGTGCTCAATCGGATTCAGGTCTGGGGAACGGGCGGGCCAGTCCATAGCTTCAATGCCTTCATCTTGCAGGAACTGCTGACACACTCCAGCCACATGAGGTCTAGCATTGTCCTGCATTAGGAGGAACCCAGGGCCAACCGCACCAGCATATGGTCTCACAAGGGGTCTGAGGATCTCATCTCGGTACCTAATGGCAGTCAGGCTACCTCTGGTGAGCACATGGAGGGCTGTGCGGCCCTCCAAAAAATGCCACCACACCATTACTGACCCACTGCCAAACCGGTCATGCTGAAGGATGTTGCAGGCAGCAGACCGCTCTCCACGGCGTCTCCAGACTCTGTCACGTCTGTCATGTGCTCAGTGTGAACCTGCTTTCATCTGTGAAGAGCACAAGGCGCCAGTGGCGAATTTGCCAATCCTGGTGTTCTCTGGCAAATGCCAAGCGTCCTGCACGGTGTTGGGCTGTGAGCACAACCCCCATCTGTGGACGTCGGGCCATACCATCCTCATGGAGTCGGTTTCTAACCGTTTGTGCAGACACATGCACATTTGTGGCCTGCTGGAGGTCATTTTGCAGGGCTCTGGCAGTGCTCCTCCTGTTCCTTCTTGCACAAAGGCGGAGGTAGCGGTCCTGCTGCTGGGTTGTTGCCCTCCTACGGCCTCCTCCAAGTCTCCTGGTGTACTGGCCTGTCTCCTGGTAGCGCCTCCAGCCTCTGGACACTACGCTGACAGACACAGCAAACCTTCTTGCCACAGCTCGCATTGATGTGCCATCCTGGATGAGCTGCACTACCTGAGCCACTTGTGTGGGTTGTAGAGTCCTTCTCATGCTACCACGAGTGTGAAAGAACCACCAACATTCAAAACTGACCAAAACATCAGCCAGACAGCATAGGTTCTGAGAAGTGGTCTGTGGTCCCCACCTGCAGAACCACTCCTTTATTGAGTGTGTCTTGCTAATTGCCAATAATTTCCACCTGTTGTCTATTCCATTTGCACAACAGCAGGTGAAATTGATTGTCAATCAGTGTTGCTTCCTAAGTGGACAGTTTAATTTCACAGAAGTTTGATTTACTTGGAGTTATATTGTGTTATTTGAGTGTTCCCTTTATTTTTTTGAGCAGTGTATATAAGTTCAGTAATGCATGCTTGGTTGTGTCAAAAAAGAGATAAATAATAAACAGTAAACAGTTCTGTTTTGTTTTGAAGTTGTATGTTGTTCTTTTTGAAGTGCTTATTTGTTGAACTACATGGTAAGAACTGAGTAAAACCAGAGAAATAAGCTCTGCTCTCTTTTACAGTCCTTTTACTCCTTTATTAAGCAGAAAGTTCTGTTAGTTACACAGTGTTTTATATGGTACTTACAGAAAGTTGTGTCACATTTAAGTAGTTATTATATATATTTTAATATATATATATATATATATATATATATATATATATATATATATATATATATATATATATATATATATATATATATAATAACTACTTAAATGTGACACAACTTTCTGTAAGTACCATGTAATATATATTCTTTTGGGTTTCTGAATGGGTTTTTGTATGTGAAACGTGAAACATCCAGTCCTGTAGGGGGAGCAGTGCCAGGGGGCGGGCGCTAGGCTGTGGCTTAGGTGAGCAACAGGAGATGGGTCTCAGATTCAGCTGAGAACTCACACTGGGAACACCGTGACTTCTCTGTATCCAGGTGGGGAAATATGTGGAACTGTGCAAGTATAAATGTTTCCAAAGCACTATAACAGGGATATTTGAGTGTATATGTTCGTTAAAAGGTTTTGCTGTGTAATATGAGCCGCTATGGTCTTGTGTGTTGGTGGACGCTCAGCATCGGGGAGCATTCACTCCCGCGGCCCGCTAGCCGCGCGCCTGGCCGGCGCTCTTGCCTCTGCCACTAGCATTAACCACTGCCCCCGCTAACCGCGCGCCTTAACGGCTCCCCGCTGTTATTCCTCTCGCTCTTTCGGTCGCTAACTTCGCTCTATAACCGTGTTTAAGCCTGTAATTATCTCTCGTGTGTTCGCGCTCTAGTTTTAGCTATTTTCGCTCGGTAATTGTGCCCGTGTGTCGCTGTTTCTCAAAGTAGCTCGGGCTAATTTCGCGCCTTCATTCCTATTGTTTCTCTATACATTTACGCTAGCATTAGCAGTCGCTGTTAGTTAAATACATGTTTATTAAAAGTCAAGTCAATTTTATTCTCTTTTTAAGAGCCAGTTTGGCCTTGTTAAAGTAAATATAGAGCCTCTGCCAACCACAATAATGAGTTATTACAGCTAGATAAGCTACAGTTTAAGGTTTCTCTAAGTAATCATGTTTTTATACACTTTGTTCAAGTTTTATACTTTGGTCAATTCTATACACTCTATGCAGATACAAATATTAGAAACTCTGCTTAAAATGAGATTTAAAAGCACTAAGATGTAGTTAGTGTGCTCAGTAAAAGTTAAAGGTGTTTTCGGTAATGTAGTGTGTTAATATGAAAGAAGTTTGAGTATTGGTTTATGTATGCATATGTAAATGTATTAATATAGAGTAGTATTTTTATATTCATATATATATATATTTTTTTTTTTGTGTGTAGAAACAGTATTAAGAGGGTTTGCTGATTAAAAAGTAAAGGTAATATGTACTGTGATATACAGAGTTTTGTTAACTGAAAAAAAGTAAAAAAAAAAAAAAAAAAAAGGATTCTCTGTGAATGTATGTAAAATGCAGATGAGATGCCATGTGTATGTGAAACTGCAAAAGAAAGAGAAAAGAGACCAAAGTAAAAGTGGTTTAGTTTGTGTTTGTTGTTAAATAAAGAGATTAAGCTGAGAACTCACTGGAAACACCGTCTCACTTTCTCTTCTCTGTATCCTGTATTCAGCTGATCTATGCCCTGCTCACCCGGGGTCGCAAACTGTTATAGCCTAACCCACGCCTGGGGAGTGTAACAGTTAGTGTTTTTACATGGTACTTACAGTAGGATGTTCTACAGAGGGTTATTTGTTGAACTACACGGTAAGAACTGAGTAAAACCAGAGAAATAAGCTCTGCTTTCTTTTACAGTCCTTTTACTCCTTTATTAAGCAGAAAGTTCTGTTAGTTACACAGTGTTTTATATGGTACTTACAGTAGGATGTTCTACAGAGGGTTATTTGTTGAACTACATGGTAAGAACTGAGTAAAACCAGAAAAATAAGCTCTGCTTTCTTTTACAGTCCTTTTACTCCTTTATTAAGCAGAAAGTTCTGTTAGTTACACAGTGTTTTACATGGTACTTACAGTAGGATGTTCTACAGAGGGTAATTTGTTGAACTACACGGTAAGAACTGAGTAAAACCAGAGAAATAAGCTCTGCTTTCTTTTACAGTCCTTTTACTCCTTTATTAAGCAGAAAGTTCTGTTAGTTACACAGTGTTTTACATGGTACTTACAGTAGGATGTTCTACAGAGGGTTATTTGTTGAACTACACGGTAAGAACTGAGTAAAACCAGAGAAATAAGCTCTGCTTTCTTTTACAGTCCTTTTACTCCTTTATTAAGCAGAAAGTTCTGTTAGTTACACAGTGTTTTACATGGTACTTACAGTAGGATGTTCTACAGAGGGTTATTTGTTGAACTACACGGTAAGAACTGAGTAAAACCAGAGAAATAAGCTCTGCTTTCTTTTACAGTCCTTTTACTCATTTATTAAGCAGAAAGTTCTGTTAGTTACACAGTGTTTTATATGGTACTTACAGTAGGATGTTCTACAGAGGGTTATTTGTTGAACTACACGGTAAGAACTGAGTAAAACCAGAAAAATAAGCTCTGCTTTCTTTTACAGTCCATTTACTCCTTTATTAAGCAGAAAGTTCTGTTAGTTACACAGTGTTTTATATGGTACTTACAGAAGGATGTTCTACAGAGGGTTATTTGTTGAACTAAATGGTAAGAACTCAGTAAAGAGAAATAAGCTATTTCTTCTCTGTTATCAGGTATTGACCTTTTATTTTTAAATCAAATAAATAGAGACTGATTAAAATGAACAGTATTGGTACTTATCATCATGTTACTGGGGTTAGTACCTCACACTTACCTGGTTATTACCTAGAACCTGCGAGATATTTCAGTGTAAGGAAACTGTATTGTTACTTATCATCATGTTACTGGGGTTAGTACCTCACACTTACCTGGTTATTACCTAGAACATGTGAGACATTTCAGTGTAATTAAATTGAACTGTCCTTGTTCTTACCATCTTGTTAACCAACATAATTACCTAGTACTTTAGAGTTTGTACCACCCATGTACCTGTTTATTACCTAGTTCCATTTCAGTGTAATTAGGCAAGACTGTCCTGGTGCTTACCATCTTGTTACCCAAAATAATTACTTAGTACTTCCGAGTTTGTACCTCACTATTACCTGGTTAATACCTAGACATTTCAGTGTAATTAGGCAAGACTTTCCTGGTACTTACCATCTCGTTACCCAAAATAATTACTTAGTACTTCCGAGTTTGTACCTCACTATTACCTGGTTAATACCTAGATATTTCAGTGTAATTAGGCAAGACTTTCCTGGTACTTACCATCTCGTTACCCAAAATAATTACTTAGTACTTCAGAGTTTGTACCTCACTATTACCTGGTTAATACCTAGAACTTAGGGTACTGTAAAAGAAAGCGTTACCTACAAGGACATGCAGCAGTGCACAAACCCAACTTTTACATCAACGATTTACAGAATATAAAATAAAATAAAATAAAATAGCAATGCTGTTCCTTTAAATGACCTGCTTGTGCACCTTGCACACATGAAAGAGCAGGTCAGTATCCTCTGCTGAGAAGTGCAGAAGTGCTCCACTGTTAAAATAGCAATGCACCCATGATTAATTAAGAGAATAAGTATATGCCTTTTGTATGTTTTGAACCACGTAAGGTGTACTTTTCCCGTCGTTACGATAGCAAAGACAAAAGCTGACATGCCCTAAAGCAAGCTGTATGATGCATGGCTGATGGATCACTTAAATAGGGCCCTCTTTCTTTCTAACTGTTTGTGGACGCATCATCTGCATTAATAAATGCATTCAGCTACAATACTTTAAGCTGCAGCCCTTGCTGATACAGATGTGCAAATGCACATGCATATGGACACATGTATTTGAATCAGCATTTTGCATATTAGATTATTAAACTTGAAACTATTAATGCTACAATTCATACATTTAAATGCTTTTCACTATGTTTTAAGTGTTCTAAACTGTGGTTTGGTGTGCAGGTAACCTGCTGGTGATCACAGTGGTAAGTTACTTTGGGGCGAAGTTCCACCGTCCCAGGATTATTGGAACTGGAGTGCTGCTGATGGGTGCGGGCACTCTGATAATGTCCTTACCTCACTTCCTAATGGGCCGGTGAGTAACTCTACTCCTTTTAATATAAATGAAGGCTGTTCACAATCTAGTGATGAGGAAATACCATTGATCAGTATTTCATTATGGGTAATTTCATTAAAAAATCACTTTTCTGACATGGATGTTTCAAAGATGTTTCAAATGGCAAACTATACAATTTTTCTTTATACTATTTAACTTAATTTTAGTTTTTTGGGGTTTTTTTGTACAGTAAATTACAATCAGCTAATGGTTTAAGATATAAGTAAGTAGCTATTAGCACTATGAGATGTGTTGTTATGGATTGTGAAAATAATCCATCGAGAGTATAAATCAGAGCTCATTTCCCCATATTTCCACTTTTAATAAAGTTCATAACATAATAGGCGAATAGAGTTTTAATGGTGCCAATAATGAGTGCATGATGAATTAATCAATTAATGTCTTAATCCTGGGTAAACTGATTTGTGTATCTCTTTCTTTCTCTCTCTCTCTCTTTCTCTCTCTCTCTCTCTCTCTCTCTCTTTTTCTTTCTCTCTCTGTGACAGATATGATTATGAGACAGTTGCTACTCATGTTAATGGTGCTGATAATCTCACAGTGACCTCCCCGTGTTCATCTACCGGCAACAACTTGGCTCAGCAGCACACTGCAGGTATAGCCATTTATTACTCATAACTATAGTAGGTAATGCTTGTGCATAGGTGGGCTAAATATGTCAGAATGATTCATTAATATGTATTAGTGACTTTGCCGAAAATGGTCAGTAGGAGATAACAAGCAACAAAACATAATGCAGAAATTTAAGGAAACTTTTTAAATGAAAAAAGTGTTTAAGGCTAGTTGTGGGCTACATCGTCTTTCAGTGGACATCTCTTAATGTGCCCTTCCAATGGGTGCATTCAGCTACTTTAAGTGGTACCCACTGCACAGAAAAGACAGTTTATAATGTGTGTGATATAAATAAGCTGAGCACAAGATGTGTATAATGTGTGTGTATGTGTGTGATGTGCATAAAATGTTTATTACATGTGTATTATGTGTGTAATGTATATAAGCTGAGTATAAGATGTGTATAATGTGTGGATAATTTGTGTATGATGTGTGTGGTGTGTATAAGCAGTGCATAAAATGAGTATAATGTGTGTATAATGTGTGTGATGTTTATAAGATGAGTATAATGTGTGTATAATGTGTGTGATGTTTATAAGATGAGTATAATGTGTGTATAATGTGTGTGATGTTTATAAGATGAGTATAATGTGTGTATAATGTGTGTGATGTTTATAAGATGAGTATAATGTGTGTATAATGTGTGTGATGTTTATAAGATGAGTATAATGTGTGTATAATGTGTGTGATGTTTATAAGATGAGTATAATGTGTGTATAATGTGTGTGATGTTTATAGCTGTGCACAAGGTGAGTATAATGTGTGTATAATGTGTGTGATGAGTATAACTTGTGCATAAATTGTGTATAGTGTGTTTATAATGTGTGTGCTGTGCATAAGATGTGTATAATGTGTGTATAACGTGTGTGATGGTTTCAGGGTGTAATAAAGGAGAGGAGGGTTCTCCGATGTGGATTATCGTGCTGTTGGGAAATATTATTCGTGGTATCGGCGAGGCCACTGTGGGTCCTCTCGGGATGTCATTTATTGACGACTATGCCAGACCAGAGAACTCCGCCTTCTACATCGGTAACAACCAATGAGCTCCCATAGCTGAGGTCTGTGTTTCTTACTGAGATACTGACCTTAAAAAATATTATTACTTATACATTCTTGTTTTGTCTTATTTTAACATTTGTCAGGATGTCTCCACACCATCTCTGTGATTGGTCCGCTGTTCGGCTACTCGCTGGGGTCACTCTGTGCCAACATCTTTGTGGACATTGGCTTCGTGGACATGGGTGAGAGCATGCATTTGAATAAATGTATGGTCTTGTTATATAAGTACTATTACCAATATTAATACACTTTTCTGAATAATAATCATTCACACTGTATTCAGAGTGTAAATAAAAGTTGATTGATTGATCGATTAATTGATTTACAGTAAATGTGGATTATAGTTCATATTATATGTTTCTTCTGAATGCAGACATTTGACTACTTTAAGTTGTAACCATTGCTCACACAGCTTGTCTAGTCCCTGTTAAGAAGAAGTATTGCCAATAGAATAGGACACTGTGGAGCAGATAAACCTGCAGATGAACTTGTTGGTACCATATCTAATACCATTTCTGGTGTTGTAATCAAGACCGTTAGAGCCGAGTGTGAGTCAAAACCAAGACTTTTAGTAATCAAGTCCGAGTCAAAACCAAGACCGGAACAAACTGGGACCGAGACAAAGACCAAAATCAGATTCAAATAAAAAAATAAAAATGATGTTTTTTGTGTGTAGTTTAGCTTGTTGCTAAGGTTAGCTAGCTCATTGCTAGCTTTAGTACTATCCCAGGTAACATTAGTATTTTAGCTAGCTCATCACTAAGATTAGCTAGCTCGTTGCTAGCATTAGTTCTCTTTCTGGTAATATTAGTGTATAATTTTGCTTGTTCCTAAGGTTAGCTCGCTCTTTTCTAAGGTCAGCTAACTCATCACTAACAGTAGTTCTCTACCGGTAGCATTAGTATTTTAGCTAGCTTGTGACTAAGGTTAGCTAGCTAGTCAGTAAAGTTAGCTAGCTCTCTGCTAGCTTCAGTTCACTTACCGGTAACATTAGTGTGTAATTTACCTCATTGCTAAGGTTAGCTAGCTCGGCGCTAGCTTTAGTACTATCCCAGGTAACATTAGTGTTTTAGCTAGCTCGTCAATAAGATTAGCTAGCTCGTTGCTAGCTTTAGTTCTCTGCCCGGTAACATTAGAATTTTAGTTAGCTCATTGCTAACTTTAGTTCTCTACCTGATAGCATTAGTGTTTAGTTAGCTCATTGCTACAGTTAGCTTGCCCGCTGCTAACTTTAGTTATCTCACTAGTTTGCACTTACTTACTTGTGCTTTCTTTCTAGATGTCTGGATAAACTAATAGTGGTACGCGAGGTCACAATAAACAAAGAGTATAAATCTAGTGAGCTGGTAAAAAAGAGCACATTTAACTTAACATAGGACTGTTCAAAATTAAAAGTGTTCATTGATTGGATATTAAATAAAAAGGGGATTAGCTTGTTTTTTCGCTGTTAGCCAATATGTGTGCAGATTTTAGACACACAGAAAAAGGACTGATTTCCATAGTTTTGAGCTGTGGAGGAGTGGAACTGTGTTCTTTAGAAAGATAGAATGATGGGCCTCCATCCAATATTCAATATTCAACAACCTCATCGATGATCTTGTCTTTAATGCAATCAAATCCTCACAATAATGTTCCAACATCTAATGAAATGTCTGTTCTACACAGTTGCTCTAACAAAAGCAGAATAAACTCTTTTTGATACCGTTGATTTTAGTAGAAACAATGAATGAGCTGGTGCCTCAATACTTTTGTCCATACAGTGTATTTTATGAAAGGTTTAAGTAAGTTGAAGTTCACTGTTTAGAAATAAATGTATGTGTGTTTGTTTCTCCATTTCAGACAGCGTGACGATCACTCCTCAGGACTCCCGCTGGGTGGGGGCTTGGTGGTTGGGTTATTTAGTGGCCGGGGGTCTGACTCTGCTGTCCGCTGTGCCGCTCTGGTTCATGCCCAGATCTTTGCCCGAAATCCCTCAGCCTTCTGGACCAGACACCAGCACAGACCAGCCCTCGCACACCTCCACCGAGCACAACACGCCCGGCCTCGCCGAGATCGCCAAGGGTAAATACGCCTTTCACTGCAGACTGCAGTCATTACTCAGTTAAAATATGATCAGTTATAAGACTGACCTTCAAACTTTGTCTGCAGAGACTGATTTGCAATTTGAGATGCTTAATTAAGTAAAAGTAAACATTAGTAAAGTCATTTTATTATGCCCCTTAAATAGAAAATATACATTTTTTATTATTATTTTACAGCATTTATCTGACGCTCTTATCCAGAGCAACTTACAGAGTTGATTCTATTACAGAGGAGGGTCAACATAGTGTTTGGAGTCTTGCCCAAAGATTTTTATGATGTAGCACAGCATATTCACCCAGAGTAGGAATTATTATTTTTTAGTAATGAAATGTAAAGACAATACAATTTTATTAAAGTTTGCCATAACTTCTCTTCCTTCTCTTCCTTGGTTTTAGATTTTTTGCCGTCGCTGAAGCGCCTGCTCTCCAATAAGATCTACATTCTCTACTTGATGTTTAATGTTGTGATGTTCAATGGTTTCGTCATCATCATAACTTACACTCCCAAATATTTCGAGCAGCAGTTTGGACAGAGCGCCTCCAAAGCCAATTTCTTCGTAGGTAAAGACGCGTTTTTTTTTTTCTGTCATGACTCATTTCAGAAAAAAAAATCCAGTTTGGAAATTATTGACTTTGGATATTATGCCGTATTTCTTGGTATGTCAAGTTATTTACACAGGAAATTTGGCAGTGTTAAATCAACAACGTTAGTGTTAAATCAGCACTTATTAGTGTTAAACTTTACAATCTCAGTGTTAATTTAACACTAAAAGTGTTGATTTAACACTGCCAAATTTCCTGTGTAGAGTGAATTTGTGTTTCATTATTCATATAAAACACTGACAACTTCATAAAAGTGCAATTCTAGGCACTTTTCTCACTTCTGTTATCTAATACAGAGGACACTGTTTTAAAGCTGTGCTTTAAAATGACTAAAATTACTGTAAATGTTAGAATTTTTTGAAGATAAAAAATCTGATATTGATTATTTTATTTAGATTTTAATATCATCAAGCTAACATTTATTATTTTATTCTTAATTTAATATCATTAATCTAACATTGATTATTTTATTTTTTATTTAATATCATTAATCTAACATTGATTTTTTTTATTTTCATTTTATTAGCTATTATTAAAAGTCATAGTCTTGTGTTTAGAAGTCTTAGTTTGGCTTTCCCGTCACCTACCACAGATCAGCTGCTCACAACCCAGTTTTTGACACCTGCTTCGGACTAGTTGCTCACTTTTCACTACAGATTACATTAAAGTTTATAAGAAGAATTTTCTGACTGTTTCCACTGCTGGTGTGGCTATTCACCTTAATATATATATATATATATATATATATATATATATATATATATATGGATGTATAATGGCTTTTCAGTTCTCTGGCCAGATGAGGAATGGGTCTGCCCTTAAATATTCCCCTTAATAGTACATGTGATAGTCGACGTGTCATATAATACACTGTGTATGTATTTGAATGTGTGTGTGTGTGTGGTCTCTGCAGGTATAACCTCTATTCCAGCGACGTGTCTGGGTATATTCCTGAGTGGAGTGATAATGAAGAAGTTTAAGCTGGATCTGCTGGGAGCTTCCAAGCTGAGTTTTGTGACGTGTATTACTGGGTTCCTCTTCACTGTGCCTTACTTCGCCCTCAGCTGCCCCAACAGAGGCGTGGCTGGCGTCACTGTGCCTTACAGAGGGTACTTTTTTTTTTACTTTTACATTAACTTTCTTTATTGACAGGGATCAAGCATTCAATGTTTACTAAAGCTGTGTAGTGATTCTATTTAGCTATTATTTAGGATCGTTTAAATTATTGAGGATTTTATTTGAATTATTTAGGATTTATGTAATAATGCTCAGTATTTAAATAGTTCAATTCATGTATAGTTCAGTTGTTTTTATTCATCAGACTAGAATGATATAGAGCCCAGTATTAGGCTGTGAAATGATGATGAAATGATGCTAATTTACTATAAGGCACACCGTATTATTAGGCGCACTACCAATGTGCTACCAAACATACATTTTCTGGTCTATTTTCGTACATAAGGCACACCGGATTATAATGCCCATTTTAAGCGACAATAGTAAGGAACAAGGGTTTCGCCATGTTTCCTTCTAATTCAGCAGGTCTTGCCACTGGGGGAAGTAAACAAAACTGTAATTCTTAAAAAAAAAGCTTTTTGTTTCAAAGTCAAACGAGTGCTGGATGTTAATCTACACAAAATTGTTTATTTGGGTGAGAAAAGCACTTCCGTTTATTTACAGTAAGCTTAGCTGCGATTAGCAGCAGTGCTAGCCACGGTTAGCAGCACTTAGCGCTAGTAAATGCCTCCCGACAGCTCTAGACTCAGGAACCCTAGGGTGTTCTGGTAAGCCTGGGCGCTATCAGCCAGCGCTTGGTCTTACATAGCTTGTTTAAACCAGAGGTGGAAAGTAATTAAATACATTTACTCAAGTTACTGTAATTGAGTAGATTTTAATTTGTAATTTAATTGAGTAATTTGTAATTTTTTAAGTAGTTTTTAAAATAGGTAATTTTACTTTTACTCAAGTACATTTTTGACACAAGTAATTTACTTTGCTTCATTGGAAACTCCCAAATACTGAGTAAAAAATTAAAACTGGGACAAAAAAATGTCTGTATTAAAAAGAAATTCTCAGGGATGCTCACGCGGAATGACTCTCTGTGGCTCTGTGGTTAGCGGCTAATGCTAATACTTCTTCAGCCTTAGTACTGAAGAAGCTGCACTGAATCTTCTGTATAATGCTGCACTTCAGCGGAGTGGCTTTACTGCTCCTTAATACCTGACTGGAAAAATTCATATATAAGGGCACTGGATTATAAGGTGCACTGTCGATTTTTGGGAAAATTAAAGGATTTTAAGTGTTCCTTATAGTGCAAAAAATATGGCACTTGTTTGCAGAAGAAACAATAAGTAGACTTCCCAATACTTTTGTTCCTATTGGAAACACTAAGAAAAATGTTGTAGCAACCATACAAAATTCTGTTTGAAAGATTTGAACTAAACACTCAGCTGTATGTTTTTCAGACCTGTCCCCACAGGAGATACGAGTGTGAGCCTGCTGTCCTCCTGTAACTCAGACTGCGGCTGTCCCCCGAACCAGTGGGATCCTGTGTGTGGAAGCAATGGAGTGACCTACATCTCGGCCTGCTATGCCGGCTGCAGCTCCGCCCACGGCTCAGGCAGGAACATGGTGAGAGTCCCCTATATAAACACACTATACACACATAACACAAAACAAATTACAATACAGATCCACAGACCACTCTAAATCTTTAACCTATTCAATTCAACTCAAATGATTCATAATTAAATTATTATTTAGACTTAAATGAATTGACTTTAATTCATATTACATGTTTTTGACCTTGCCTGATTTGAGTTTATTTGAACTTGAACGTTTTGAATTTATCTGAAATTACATCTCAATTTATTTTACCTCAATTTATTTTATCTTAGTTAACTTGAACTTGATGTATTTAAGTTTATCTGAGCCTTCAAGTTTGTTACATTGATAATTAAATTAATTTGAAGTTGAATGATTCAAGTGTACATGCATGTAAATACCTGTGATTTATTTTAACTTATTTAATTGAAGCTTATCTGAATGTATCTAATCTAATTTATATGAACCTCTATTATTTGAACAGTAATTATTTTAGTTTATCTGAACCTATATAATCTCAGTTTATCTGAATTTTAGCTATTTGAGTTTATTTAAACTTGATGAATATTCATTTATATACATCTGAATTGATTTGTCTAAACTTACATAATTTGCATCCATTTATTTTAGCCTGGATGATTCAAGTTTATTTGAATTTATTTAATCTTAATTTATTTGAACTTAAATAAACTTAAGTTTAAATGTAGATTATCTGAATTTATCTAATCTTAATTAATCTGGGGTGGGTTTCCCGAAAACGATCAATCTTAGCGAATAACGAACAAACTAACGAATGACGTGTGTAAAGAACGAGCCAGTTCTCCGAGTGTTTCCCAAAGAGCTTCGCAACGTGAAAATTAACGAACGAGGTTAAAGAACATCTTTGTTGACTCCTCCCCCGAAACAGCGCGCTCAATCGATCCACAAACATCGATTCAACACTGCAATATGCAGTATTTATTCACTATTACACCATAAAAACGTAGAAATGTGTTGTAATTAACAACATTATACTCCTAAAGATACATATGACTAAATAAATACTCGAAAATCTAATCTATTTTAAAACATTAAACTTATTTTTTCATTTTTAAAACTATTATTGTTAATATATATTATATTAATAGATATTATACTAATATTATTAACAGTAATATTGATAGTAATATTAATTTATTATTATTCTAATTTTTATTATTATAAAAATAATATAATAATACATATGTTCCTGTGTGTGTGTGTGTATATATATATATATATATATATATATATATATATATATATATATATATATATATATATATATATATATTACATTTTAAACCAACAGAAATATGTTTTGTACTTTATACTGTGAAGCTCCAGCTCATCCTAAATCACCATCTCAGTTGGGTTTATGTCAGGGGATTGTCAAAGCCATGCACCTTTTTGTCTACTAATTCCATTTGCGTCAATTAGTTTTCATGGTTTTAATATTAATCGACAATGTAAAAAAAAAAAAAACATGGAATGAGACGTGTCCAACTTTTGACTGATATTTGCGAGCTGACACACCCCAGAGTTTGCCCAGATGAACTTGGTGACTTTGCAGCTTTGCTTAGACCGTGAGCATCATCTGCAGGAATTGACTGATTGCATTTCTTGCAGCATTAATGTCAAGACTTCTATCATCGCTAATCTGGATTTAAATAATTTACTCGTGGGTTTGATTGCCCAGTTAGACTACAAGTCACAGTTGGCATTATAATATAATATAATATAATATAATATAATATAATATAATATAATATAATATAATATAACTTATTCACTCATTTACTCACTCGTCAACCGCTTTATCCGCTAAGGGGCGGGGGGGTGGGGGGGGTGGGGGGGTGGGGGGGGTGGGGGGGTGGGGGGGGTGGGGGGGTCGATGCTTGGTGGCTGGAGTCTATACCAGCTGGCATCGGGCTGAAGGCAGTATACACCCTGGACAGGATGCCAATCCATCACAGGGCAGACAGACACAGACAGACACACAGACACATTCACTCACACCTAAGGGGCAATTTTTATCCGACATCTAATTAGCCTGAACTAATTTCTTTGGACTGTGGGAGGAAACCGGAGCACCCGCAGACACGGGAAATAAAATAAAATAATATAATATAATATAATATAATATAATATAATATAATATAATATAATATAATATAATATAATATAATAATAATAATTATATAGTAATATAATTGATTATAATTAATAGTAATATAATATAATATAATATAATAATATTAATAATTATATAGTAATATAATTGATTATGATTAATAGTAATGTAATACAATTGCTTCAAACACGGAAATTATCATTTTTCTTGCTCAAAATTGGCGGTCCCTGGTGTTTATGGTGCTGAACTGCAAGTCGAGATCCCCTAAAGAAGCTCGTTAGAAATAACGACTGGGTGAGAGCACTCGTTAATCTGCGATCGAGTTTACGTAGTACTTTAGTTACGCACAGGTTTGGGAAACACTCTTTAATTAACGATCAATCTTAAGTACGAGTTAACGAAGTTCTTAGCGTTACGAAGCTTTCGGGAAACCCACCCCTGAACCCATATGATCTTTTAATCTTATTTTCACATAGTTTGTTATAGTCACATGATTGGAAGTGATCTTAATTTATAGAAATTTAATTGATTTATCTAAAGTTACATAATCTTTTTTCATTTATTTCAGCTTGAATGAATAAAGTTTATTTGAATGTAAATTATGTAAATTATTTTCAACTTGAATAATGTTTTTATTTATTTGATCTTGAAGGATTTATATTAATTTACACTTTATTGCAACTTTCTATTTATGTGACCATGAAAATGATTTAATATTTTGTAAATCATTTGAGGTTTTTTTTTTTGCTTAAACTTATTTGAATTTAACTTTGTTCATGTATGATTTGAGTTGAATGTGAGGTATTAAATTTGAGTTGAGTGTGAGGTATTAAATGTGTTGTGTTTGTTTTCTGGTTGTAGAGTTTTCAGGGTTGCCAGTGTGTGGAGAGTTGGGGTGAGGGTGAGGTAAACTCGACGGCAGTGTTGGGACAGTGTCCCAGAGAAAGCAGCTGTGCTACCATGTTCTACGTCTATCTGGCCCTGCAGTCTCTCAGCTTCTTCATCTACTGCCTGGGCTCTGTGCCACTTTTCCTCATCTGCCTCAGGTACTAGCACTACGTATAGCAATGACAATATGCAATGGCAAATTATTTTATGGTAAAATAATTATTTAAAAAATGACATTTAGGAGGTTTTAGTCTGAATTATCCCTTGTTACCATAAAATATGAAAGCTATGTGATGCACCAGTTTGAAGAGAAAGGGCCTGTGCACATACACTCTATGATACCCTAGCAAACACTGAGCACCATCTTAAAAATGGCCTAAAATACAATAGAAGTCACTTTGTCACACAGTAGCACCCATTTAGCATCTATTTATTTGGGTTGTTACCACAGTAAATAGCTGACAACCTCTTAGCAATATCATACCAACCACCTGGAGTATCACAGAAACAACAAAAGTGCATATCAACTTAGATGTAATAGCAACCACCTAGCAACCACTTAGCAATTCATAGCAACCACACGGGACACAATTCAACCAATACCATAACACTTATCAACCTCCTAGAAAACCATTGAAACCACTAAGCAACACCATACCAAACTTTTGGAATACCATATTTATCATCTAGTTACACCATAGCAACCACCTAAAATAGCATAGCCACTTTTTACTACCTATTATCAACACCAAATCCAACACTGTCAAACGTATTAAAACTGATCTCTCTCTCTATATGTGCTGCAGGACTGTGGAGCCAGAACTAAAGTCTCTGTCTGCAGGAATGTTCATGCTGGTTCTCAGAGTTCTGGGTAAAAACATTCATTCATTTTCTCACATACAAAACACTAAGTACTGTAACAGTGCTCTCCTCTAACTCATATCTGACTGTGTGATACTGTAGGGGGGATCCCAGCACCCATCTACTTTGGAGCGCTGATTGACTCCACCTGCCTGAAGTGGGGGAGCAGGAAGTGTGGGGGCAGAGGGGCATGCAGGATGTACGACACAGGGACTTTTAGGTGAGGAACACTGACCGATCTATATTATTATTACTATGGTTGTGCAATCTGCAACAATTTTTTTTTCAGATTTACCAGTCTGCATTATACAATACTAAAGTCAAACTAACTATGAAGAAAAACTCATGAAATTATTTAATAAACAAAAAAGTGTTAAACAAACCAGAATATGTTTTATATTTTAGATTCTTTAAAGTAGCACCTTCTCAGTCAGATTTATGAGGTAGTGTCACCTGGAATGGCTTTCAGTTAATAGCTGTGCTGAAGAGTTAATTACTTAAATGTCTTGACTCTTAATGTGTTTGAGAGCATCAGTTGTAAAGCTATGAAGAGGTAAAAAGTCGGTATACAGTGAATTGCCCTTTTTGAGTAATGTTCTAATCTATGTTATGGCAAGAACTAGTTAACTAAGTTAAAAAAAAAATACTTATAATACTTATATACATAAAGGTCAGTCAATCAAAAAAATCAAGAACTTTTGAAAGTATCCTTAAGTGCAGTTGCAAAGACCATCAAAAACAATATGATGAAACTGGCACTCATCAGGACCGCCCCAGGAAAGGAAGCCCACCTTAATGCTTCACAGAGGTTTAAGTTACTACAAGATTCCTTCTGTGTTCCTTCATAGTGTGGATGACTTCAGTATTCATTTACAATGTAGAAACAAAAAATCTACGATGTTCAACTTGAGATTGTTTAATTTGCCTCTTCGATTTTTATCCCCATAGCAATAATTGAGGTGTAAAATTATGTACAACCTTTTTGTCACAATGAAACAAAAACACTAGAAACACCCAATCAATCAAATGAGATAAAAACAGCATCCATATGGCAACCGTCTGAGACACCATAAAACCTGTCTAACAACTACCTTCCAACACCCTAGCAATCACTTAGCAACACCATAGCAACCACCTGAACTACCACAGTAATTACCTTGCTACATTGTAGCTTTCATGTACAAACAATATAGCAACCACCTGTGATACCATAACAACCAGCTTATTACAATTTATCAACACAGTAGCAATCACCCGAAATACCATAGCAACCACATAGTAACAGTCTAGCAATTGGCTTGTCTGATGGTTTGGGCAATTTTAGCCAGATGCCACCTGTCACGATCATTACTACCCACTGCACTGTCCACTGTGGGTGGTAATAAGGGCTTCAATTAAATATATACCCCCTGACACCAATGGAGGAATGCTAAATATCCACATTTTGAACTTTAGACATGAAATGTCCCACCCACAATACGTGTTATAAGACTCACAGGATAGCACCTCAAAACTTGTGGGCACGAGTTGTGGGCATTCCTAAGCCATTCCCTGAGGTAGAATTGTATCGATTTACATACTGCTTTCCCATGACTTTTGGTGTATCATTGTATAATGAGATACAAACAGGGGATTAAAGTGAATTATTTACAGCAGTAACTGAATATCCAGTTAATGCTGATCTGATCTTCTTCCTCGGTCAGATATCTGTTCCTGGGTCTGACCAGCAGTCTGAGGATCTGCAGCTATGTCCTGTTCTGGATCACTCTGACCCAGATCAAGAAGAAGGTGAAGAAGGGCCAGTGGGCTCTTAACGAAATAGAGCTGAAGAAGCCTGCAGGGGGCGCTGCTGAAGCGTTACTGAAAGAGAACTCTGTTACAGAGCAGCACGAACCGAAGCCCATCAAAGAGACAGTGTGATGGGTCTCAAAGACCCTTAGTCAACATTAAAACATGCCCTTATCAAACATCTTCCTATAGAGTCTCCCTGTTTCAACTTTTACAGCAAGCAGTGCTTGAACCAAGGCCAGAAACAGCATGGAGGTTCTCAGCCATCCCAACATAGAGGACAAGGAACGGCTTCTGCCTGCAGGTTATTCGAACTCTGAACCAAGACTGTAACTTGGATTTTATCACACAAAGGACTCTTCATGACTTTTGAATGACTTAGAATTATTAGATACTGTTAGTTATGTTTGTCTTCCTATTGTTTGTCTTAAAAAAATAAAAAATGTCTTTGTTACAACTGTGATACTAGATCAAGTTTTTTTTTATCATGTGCAGGAGTGTTTTATGTATTGTGTTTTAACTCAATTTAGCACAATGAATCTGGAAACTTTAATGCATTATTTTTTTATTTTAGGAATTTAAAGGATTAAAATTATTTTTTTGGTTTGGCCCTAACATCTTTGTGTAATTCAATCTTTTCAAAGAGCCTGGTGACATATTAGTGTTTTTTTTTTATTATTATTTAGCAATGTACACACAGTTTTAGAAGTTAGATTCTGATTTCTGTGCTGAAATATGGATTACATCTTATAACTGACTCTCTTTTACACCTTCATATTTCACTCTGTACCACTTTGTAATTTGGCTATTCCTTCTCACAACACTTAAAATATGTTTAGCCACTGCACAAGTCATATATTATATATTATATTAGGGTGTATAACAGTAAGGGGGCATTATTTTCACATTATCTATCTCAAAATTCTCCACACATTCATTATTGGGGACAGGACAGGACTGCAGGCAGACCAGTCCAGTACCCATACCTTTTTTTGCATAGCCATGCATTTCTAATTTGTGCAGCATGTGGTGTTGCATTGTCTTGTAAAAAAAAAAAAAGGCATCGATGTCTCTGGAAAAGATGCATTCTTGAGGGCAGCATATGTTGCTCTATAATTTCAATGTACTATATAGCATTAAAGCTGTAGTAGTGTACCTTTTCATATGAAAGTAGTGTACCTTTTCATATTTGGTTAATTTCTCACAAATACGATCTGAAATATGGATTAGTCTGATTATAACACACTGTATTTCCAAGTCCCTCCGAAAGCAGAGAAATGAACATGGAGAACAGTAAAGTTATAAGTGGTATTTGTGAATGTAACTCTGTACTGTGGTGCTTGACAAAGGTTGGAAAAAAATACCCCTTGCGCATGTGGTTCTACTGTATATGTACAGTACCAGTCAAAAGTTTGGATACACCTTAAATGTAGTGTTTTTTCATTATTATAAAATCTTATGCATTGTAGATTAATGCTAAAGTCATCCAAACTATAAAGAAAAGCATATGAAATTATTAAATAAACAAAAAAAAAAACAGTGTTAAACAAACCAGAATATATTTAATATTTAAGATTCTTCAAATTAGCACATCTTGCTTACATGACAGCTTGTCTAGTCATTTTCTGAGTCAGCTTTATGAAGTAGAGTCACCTAGAATGGCTTTAAGTTAACAGCTGTGCTGAACTTATCAAGAGTTAATTACTGGAATTTCCTGCTTCTTAATGTGTTTGAGAGCATCAGTTGTAAAGTTGTGAAGAGGTAGCGTTGGTATAGAGTGAATAGCCTTATTTAAGTAATGTTCTATATTTTACTAGATTCTGCAGTTCTGATTGTTCCATATTAATTAATTTATTCTGAATGTGCATTTAAATTCTTACATTGAAAAAGGTAATTGCATCTTAAATGCCAATGGATATATATATCTAATAGTAAAGATTTTTTTTAAATAAAAAATTATATCAGACCATTTTGTTCTTTGTACATCTTGGATTTTCTTAGTCAGTTAGCTTTATGAAGTTAAGTCACCTGAAATGGCTTTAAGCTAACAGCTGTGCTAAACTTGTCAAGAGTTAATTGCTTGAATTTCTTGCCTCTTAATGTGTTTAAGAGCACCAGTTGCAGGTAGAGTTGGTATACAGTGAATAGCTCTATTTAGGTAATGTTCTATATTTTACTAGATTCTGCAGTTCTGATTGTTTCAGATCAATTACTTTAGTCTGAATTTGCATTTAAATTCTTACATTGAAAAAGGTAATTGCATCTTAAATGACAATAAATATATATTTCTAATATATTTCTAATTTTATTATTAATATCAGACCATTTTGTTCTTTGTACATCTTACATTTTCTTAGTCAGTCAGCTTTATGAAGTTGAGTCAGCTGAAATGGCTTTCAGTTAACAGCTGTGCTGAACTTGTTAAGAGTTAACTAGTTAAATTTCTTGCCTCTTAATGTGTTGTTTGAGAGCATCAGTTGTAAAGTTGTGAAGATGTAGAGTTGGTATATGTCACGAATGAGGAGGTGGACTTAAGTGCAGATAAATATTTAATAAACAAACAAGATTAATAAAAACAGAAAACAAAACGTGGGTAACACAAAAACAAGATTAAGGATATAAATTTAACTAAGACAAAGACTAGGAAAACTGAGGAAACAAGAAACTCTAAAACATAACTTTTACCGTAGAATAACTAGAAAATACAAAAACAGAAGACCTGGATCGTTGTATCAAAAAGATACTAAGGAACACAAAACACAAACTCTACTCATGAACATGCAGTCACAAAAATACAAAACTTGGCTATTTGCAAGACACAGATACAAAAGACTCCACAAGCAAACACTCATACACTGGGCTATTTATACACAGGGAGGGTGAAGACAGGTAATGAGGGGGTGGGGTTACAAACAAGACACAAGGTGATAACACTAATGGCTAGGGAAGGGCTAGGGCGGGGCCAGGGCGGAGACAGGACAATAACAAAACAATGCCATGTGCTCAAAAAAGCACATGGCTGGGGACACAAGACAGGGAAACAGGGCAGGAGCACAGAAAACCAAAACACAGGACAGACACAGGCTAAGGTGTGACAGTATACAGTAAAAAACCTATATTTGATTAATGTTCTAATTCATATTATGTCAAGAACTACTCAAGTAAAGTAAAAATATTTTAAGAAATGATGGTCAGTCAATCTGATCAATTTAAAAGTCACAAAGACCATCAAAAACATTATGATGAAATTGGCTCTCATCAGGACAGCCCCAGGAAAGAAATACCACCTGTTGCACAGGATACGTTTATCAGAGTTACACCAGATAAGTGACACCTTTTTTGGTTTGTTTTACACTTTTAACTTACTATATGATTCCTTATGTGTTCTTCAAAAATGTGTAATGTTGGAAAAATGAATAGCGTTAAATGAAACTAGCTGGTACTGTATATACAGTATTAGGGGTTAATGCAGAACAGAAGTTCTGAAGTTTTTTTTCTGGAAGCGTTTTTATATGAAAGGTGAGTGATGAGGTTGTCGTTGATGAGGCTGTCAGTTATGAGGATGACTAAGATGATGACGAGTGTGTGTGGCGCTTTTGACCCGAGCGGTGGGCTGGGATTCTTCAGGCGGACCCCTCCTCCCCAGCCCAGCGCTCAGAGGGAAATTGAGAGCTATATTTGGATGGGCATGATGTCACAAGTGGTTGAGGGAGAAGCTTATAACAGGGTGGCTGGGCTGTGTGTGTGAGTGTGTGTGTGAGAGAGAGAGAGAGAGAGTGAGGAAACCAGTGACAGTACCTCCCAGCACCAGTACCTCCCAGTAGATACCAGTGCAGCTCTTCACTGAACCCCTGAAACTCCTGCAGGTGAGTGGGAAAACTTTTTAGCTGAGCCATCTGCCTCTCAGCCTCTGTGTGAATCTGTGTGCATGTCTGTGTGTATTTCCACTCGTATTTTGGAAAAGTGTGTATTAATTATATTAAAGACCAGGTTTTGAGTGTGATTTATAGTGTGAGAAATGTCACGATTATATAATTTAGTAATAAAAGATAAGAAAACATATTTTGTGGATGTAATTTTTACAATGAATACAAAAATATTTTACTGTATGCTGCAGTTCTGATGGTTTCAGATCAATTAATTTAGTTTAAATGTGCATTCAATTTCCTATACTGGAAAAAATGCACCTTAAATGCCAATAAATATATTTTTCTAATATTTAGGATGTAGTGTTTTTAAATTAATATCAGATCATTTTGTACTTTCTTAACGTAATCTTTATTTTTTAAATTTATTTAATTTATTAATATCTCTAAAACATTAAAATATTTTGAGTTTGATTTCTATACTTACTGTTTTGAGTGAGTGAGCAGGTATTAAATAATTTAGTAAAATTAATATTTGCACTGTGTATGACCATATACTGCATGTGACTAAAACATTTTGAACTAAAAGTGAATTAAACTATTACCATATTATGATTATTGTTATTATTATATTTTTGGACACATTTACTTACTGTATATACAATAGTCTGTACTGACCGTTTTGATTTAATTAAAATTCTAAACATTTAAAAAAGGTTAGAATGGCATGGTTAGAATAGTAATGTCAAACATTATATTTAGCATATTATATTTTATATATTATAATATAATAAAAGCATATAAGACAAACACATGTTTAAAACAACTTGTCACATTAAAGGTTGTTGTTTTATTATTCATAAACAACTTAATAAGTAATAAAACATATATTACTATGCAAAAACTAGGTTTTGTCGCCTTTAAAAATTATGAGGAAAATATCCTCATCTGAGTAGATTAGTATATTAGAATAAATATACTGTAAATAACATTACAATACAGAGAGTGGTGACAGTACATAACTATGTTCATTACATCATCTCCCCTAACGGAGTCTTATATTTATCATTATTAAAGTATTATTTATTATTAGTTCACAACATAACAGCAGGTAGATTGATAAAAGCTTAATGATGGTAAATAAGTTGAGAATTGAACACATCCACTCTGTTCACTGTATTTCTGATTCTCTGCATCTGTTCTAATGAGGTCTGAACTTTCTACACTATAAACTCCCTTAGTGCTGAGAGAAATAATTTATAATAATGTGATAAGGTCTATAATCACTCATTACAGTAAAATATATGTATCTTTAAATCCTAAATGTAACTTCATACATTACCAGTCAAAAGTTTGGACACACTTCCTCTTCTCATCCAATGTGTTTTCTTTCTTTTTATATATATTTTTTTACATTATATATTGTAATATTGTAATATTGAAAACTATATTTAAGCTCTACAGGAACACATGCAGAATTAATTTGTAAATAGGAACTATTAAACAAACCAAAATATGTTTTATACTTTTATCTTTGAGGTCCTTAAGAGGTAGAGTCACCTGGAATAGTTTTTTCAGCATCTTGAAGGAGTTTCTGAAGGTGCTGAACAACAGTTGCTGCTTTTCCTTCATGCTGTGAAGCTCCAGCTCATCCCAAATCACCATCTCAGTTTTTTGTTTACTTCTTACAATGTAGAAAATAAATAACACAGAAAAACATTGAATAAGAAGTTCAAACTGTCACACGCACAAATTAAAAATTGCAGCTTTTTAGAAGAATTTGACGTACAACATGTAAGAATGATGTATATTCTTCTGTTCCTTTGTTCCTGTTCATCAGTTATCTGCTGATTTCTCCAGTGCTGCGATGTATCATCTGAAAGTGCCTGTCCTGCTTCTGCTGCTCCTCGTTCTTCTACAGTGTGTGACCACAGCGCCCAACTACAGGTCAGCACCAGCTCAATTCCTGAACCAACAATACACTGCACATATTTATCTGTGGGCGAAGCAAACCTGAGGCTGAGACTTAACTTCTATAAAAAAGGTAGAACATCTTCAGTTAAAGATAGACTGCTGGGGCTCCGAGTGGTCCAGCGGACTAAGGCACAGGCATTTGCTTTCCAATTCAGTCTTCTGAGTGCATTAGCTTCCCAAAAATCAGTTTCCTATACTATACTATGCAATACTATACCCCCTACACTATACTATACCCTCACACTACCCTATACTACCTATAGTTTACTCCCTTTACTATTCTAAAGTCTTTTTATTGTCTTATAACTTTCATTTAACAACTTGTACTACCTATACTAACTACAATTTACTCCCTTTACTACTCTATACTCCTGTAACTCACCTATAACACCCTGTACTACCCTATACTAACTATAATTTTCCCCCTTTACTATTCTATACTCCTTTTATTATCTTATAATGCTACTATATATCTTATAACGCTACCATATGCTCCCTATTCTAAGGTATACTCCCCTGTATTCCATGAACTCCCCTACTCTCCCCTATACTACCTATAATAAAAGCTTCCCAACATTTTCCTATACTATACTATAATATATCCCCACACTACCAAGTGGTACTCTATACTCCCTATATGATCTCTACTACAATACCCTGTACTACCCTATGCTAGCTACCCAATACTCTATACTAAGATATACTTTAATATGCTTACTTATATATGCGTCCCTATCCTACCCTACTCTCCCCTATACTCCCTATAATATTCTTTACTCTGACATCTGACCATATGGATTGCCAAATCATGACACGCAGCTTTTTAAAGACTGTGTAGACACCTAAAATAGCTTCTCTTCTAAATAAGCTTCTCTTCCAGAACTGTCTGGTTTGTTTGCACTCCCAGATGATTGGTGGATGTTGTCAGGATGGCATGAGCATTCCAGTAGACAACATTCATCCTGCCTGACATCTACAGCCATAAAAAGATTGTGAATTACTGCAATAATGATTAAAGTTAATGTCTTTGCATAGCTGTAGAAACACTTGGAAACACACCTGGAACAGAAACCTGGCTAATGTTATGTAACAGATTTAGTCAAATGGCTACGTAATAATTAATACTTATAGATAGATCATGAACAGGTCAGGTCATTTCATCATGAGACCTGTTCATCCAGCGCATTTGCCTTATAAAGACGAGTGCAGATGAAGTGCGCTTAGTTCCCAGACATGGACGCTCTGAAGGGCTAATTCCAGCTAATTCCACTCTGCCACACATTGGGCTCATCCTCATTGTCTGCTATCTCAGTAGAACTCTTCAGGTGGAGTTCAGAGGCTGTGGGCTCTCAGAAGCAATGATATGTCTATGTATTTGATGTGAACAGAGTGTGCATTTGTAGGGCAGGTGATGACTTGGTGGCTCTCTGCGTTTGGGTGGAGAGCTAATCATGCTAAAGTGGACTGAGTGATACTCTCTGAGCTCATGGCCTCTGTGTTCCTGCAGGTACTCCAGCTCCTCCGCTGAACGGCCAGGAGAGGCAGAAGGCTGGATGGCTCCGGGTCTGTCGTTGACTCCTTTTCTGGAATTTGCTGGGTCACGACCCCAGAGGGGACTCAGCGCACTTAACAGGTACTTATGCTAAACGCTTAGCATGGGAGTCAAGATCTAGCAGGCAGGGGGTGGGATTTTTTTTCTGCTAAAAGGTGATGTGGAGTTCTGTGGTCATCTAGCTATTTCTTTGAGTCTTTAGGTTCAATTAATTACTTGTCAAAGTTCTTTTTAACTAATATTAAGTACAATTATATTGATGCTATTTAGCAGATGTTGTTGTCTAGAGAGACTCAGAAATGACCCATAACTAGTGTAAATTGGATGGAGACCAATAAAGCGAAGATACTACTAAACATGAGCTGCACTCTTGCTACAGCCCTATCATGAATGAAATTTGTGTTTTCTATTGTGTTTTTTTTACATTCTCAAGAGTAAAAAATTACAAACTGTCGTTTAGGGAAAGGAACTAAGGGCCAGAGTCCAGCACAAGTTTGAATGACCTGCTCTAACTCACCCACCAAAGCTGGAAATCAGCAATCTGTCCACTTTAGGCTTGATAATACTTTGGACAGTGGAATAACATGAACAGAAAAATCACTTTAAGAACCTTAAAATCAAGAAAAAAAAATCTTTAAATCATCAGAAGGTTCTTCACACTCACAAATCTCAATTACAAACATGTTTTAATTGACACAAAAAGCTTTTTCAATGGAATGAGCTGTTACCTTCAAAAATATAGAGTATCTTTCTAAAAAATAGACAAATCAGGATGTAATTCCCACTCACAGACAACACTGATATGTCTATTAAGCACAAGGATAGACCAGTCAGAATCACCTTCAAAAAGCACTCAAATGAGCCTGATATATAATTGTTTTCTATTTTTATGATTGTGGGCATCTGGGATCCATTATCAGTAAGTGGGAGAATCCCGTATGTTACAGGAGAAGTGGGATGTCAAGAATCAGCGAGATGAATTAATGCTCAAAAAATTTCAATATAATATGGATAATACCTGAGTGCAGTCTTTGTGTATGCTCATGTCTGAAGTTCCTGTCGTTTATTCCAACAGTCAGCAGCATCACATAGAGAAGAGAAGATGCAACACAGCCACGTGTGTCACTCAGAGACTGGCAGACTACCTCGTCCGCTCCAGTAACACCATGGGCACCGTCTACTCCCCCACTAATGTGGGCTCCAGCACCTACGGAAAGAGAGATGTTCCAGTCTCGAAGCTCAGCGCCTCTCTAGTGCGCACCGTCCATCCCGTCCTGTCTGAAACATATGTAAATAATAAAATATGAAAGAAATGTAATATACCTGACCCACAGTGATTACTGAACTGGTCCGCTTTTTAACAGTCAGTGCCTTTTGGTATAAAACACCCCCACACAGCTGCCACCGTGTACAGTAACCAAGTACTGCAGAGGAAATAAAATAAGAACAATAATGTATTATTAAAGCCTTTTGTTTTCATTTGATTTTATAATAAAAAATATACACTCAAGTCCAGTTCTGTGTGTAACATTATTTAACATAATTTAACAGTGAAATTAGCAGCACTAATAAATGAACATGAATCAAGGATGTGTTTCTAGCAGTGTTTATAAAGAAAATGGCAAATGTTATTGGACAGCACATTGTGTAAATTGATAATGAAGTGGGATGGTGTTATCTTGTGAATGAAGCCGAACACTGGCTTGCTCATGGCAAGTCGAGCTTATTGGCTTGATAGTTGATGCAGATGAATTGGACATTCCATTTTTAAAGTCATGGAAGGTTGTCCATTACACTATCCACAATGTATGGTCATGATTATAATCAGTGAAGTTAGCCTGCAATCAAATTTTCACAGCAATGCTCCAAAATATAGTAGACACAGTTAATCCAAGAAAAGCAGGACAAAATCTTTTTAGTACCCGTGATTACAGATTAAATAATGGATTCAATAAATAGGTGTCTCAATACTTTTGTCCTTATAGTTTATTATTTATCCAGAGAGTGCTTACATTCAAGGCTCAGAAATCTGCACAAAAATCACAAATAAATAATAGTAAAAAATAATAATACCATCACAAATTAATTAAATTAATAAAATAAAATGTGAGAAAATGTATAATATGGGCTGGTAAGTAGCTCTTTCGCTAATTTAAGGAAGTGTACTTAATATATATGCAGTATAGTATTTTTAATGAATTTATACTTAATAATACATAAAAGTTGTGTTTTTTGAGTGTATTTGTGAAGAAAACATTGTTGGTTCAATATCATTAGTGTTGCTAATGCTGCATTCTAATTACATTGGAAGATGGATGTTAGAGCTGGGACTGCCATATCACCCAAGTTAACTGCTTTCTAGTTAAGTATTTGGATAAAAAAAAAAAAATAACAGTTGCCTAAAGACTTTAGACTTCAGTTGTAAAGACCTAAGCTAGCATTGTTAGCGATAAGAGTTCAACATTACATAGTATTTTGTGCACATAAACAACACAAAAAAAGGCATGTTCACAGATAGAAGTTGGACAGTACTGTGTGTAGGACTGATTTACTGTATTTTTTGCACTATAGGACGCACTTAAATTTAATTTCCCCCAAAATTGGCAGAGAATATTGTAATCCGGTGCACCTTATTTATGGATTTAACAGTCAGGTTCTAAGGAGCAGTAAAGCCACTCAGCTGAAGTGCAGAGTTATACAGGAGTTTCAGTTTAGTTATCCAGCACCGAGACTCGAGCAGTATTAGCATTAGCTGCTAAGCACGCTAATTGCTAGTTCTTTTGCTGTTCAGGGGTGAGTATTATCTGCCTGTAACCTGCTGCTAACCCTGGCAAGCACTGCTGGAGCAGTGTTAGCATTAACCACAAACTGCTAGCTCTTTTGCAGTTCAGATGAGTATTATCAGTCTGTAGCCTGCTCATTTACCGTGTTAAAACAAGCTATGTGGGACGAACTACTAGCTAATTTTACCCTGGCTTCCCAGAACCCTCAGGGTTCCTCAGTGTAGTGCTGTCGGGCGGCATTAGTTGCTAACCGTGGCTAGCCCTTGTGAAAATCTCTAAGCTTTACTCACCCAAATAAACAGTTTTCATGAGAGAAATCTATGTAGATTAACATCCAGCACACGTTTGCCTTTAAAAGAAAAGTATTTTTTTCAGAACTACAGTTTTGTTTACTTAACTTAGCTTAGCTCTATAGGTTTAACCACAAAGCGGATAGACCTATTAAATTAGAAGGAAAGCATGGCGTCACCTCTGTTCCTTATTATTGTCATGTAATGTGCCTTATAATCTGCTGCGCCTTGTGTATGACTATAGACTAGAAAATAGATGTTCATTGATAGCGCACTTTTTAAATTATCCGGTGCCCCTTATAGTGCGAAAAATATGCTAATAAAACACTTAAAAATAGAGGTGATAATAAACTGTATAAAATTACTAATATAGGATGTGTGAGGCAGCAATCTGGGATTTAAACCTCTGGGTTATTGAGCCTCTTTCAAAGTTCTGAGTAGGAAATATGACTTACTGAGGTATTCCAGTTGAAATTTTCTTCATTTCAGACCTAAAGTAAATCAGTAAGACGTTGGTCACTCCTCTTAGTTCTGAAGTTTAGCAGTGCACTCAGTTTAGGATGATTTCTGTCCTCCCACTTTTAGAAAACACCACTTATATGAAAGACAGGGCTGCTGCAGTGCGCTAGCTGTGGAAGCCACTGTTTTGATGAGCACTAAAAGAAGTTACTGCCTGCCCACATTCACTCATTTTCACATACTATTATAGCAGCTGGATAGCATTAGTCATAAACGAGCTTCATTCTGTGTAATAGCGCTTTTCACCTCTGATCCCGTTTATCTGCTGATCCTGATCATCCAGATCACTCCATCTCTCATAAGGGCTTTTCCAACGTATGCTAAGTGTAGATAAACAGGAGAGAATGCAGCACCAGTTCTATAGATCCAAGCTTTCAATAATAAAAATAAACAGGAGATGGAAAACACCTTCTATAGTGGTAAACACTCATTATATTAAACCTGGGGTGAGGCTGGAGGCTGATTGTTTCAAAACATGTCCACTCTCTGCCATATAACTGTCCATATGCTCACTAGACAGAACAACTTTTGCAAAATCTGCATTAATCTAATGAGAAATGTTGCAAAAAGTGTTCAATTTTGACAAAATACTATTTTATTTCAAATATAGGTAAATAATATTATCTAACTAATATTTGCAACATGCAAACCTGCTCAGTGAAAGTTGATTAGATGCAAGGATGTTGTACTGTACACCTGCTACCTGACATCAAACATAAAGAACTGCGTATCAAATATTGTACAGTTATTTTTAATATATGGAAAATACATTTACACTGCCTGGCAAAAAAAAAGTCACCACTACCAAAAAAAACAATTATAATAATAATATCTTTTTTACTAAGGAAAATGAAAAAAAAAAAAGTAAAGCACAGTGACTTGGATAATTAATGCTAACACGTTAGATTGTCACTGAAAAAAAAGCCAGATTAGAACAAACTGTTACAAAGCATAACTGTTAGCTACAGTTGCTATATAACAATTATTTTGCAGCAAAAACATGTATACACTAATTTCTTATTAATCAGCAATTTTAATCAATGTCTATTGTTTGATTGATTGATTCCCAAAATCAGATACATTTCTGGTGTATTGCTGTCTTGGCAACGGAAAACACAGGTGCACCAATGACTGAAAAAAACCAAGACAGACGTCAACAGTCAGATGATAATTGCTATCTTGGCAGTGAATTGTCAACACAGGTGCATCTCCAATGCATGTGCATGCCCAATGTTATGCACACGTGGACACACAACAGTGCACAAACCTACAGCGTGCCTTTTGGCAGCCATACAAATTTTTACACCAAGAGAATTTAAAAGTTAGTTTCTTATGCTAAAAAGCACTGAACATGTTCAGTTAGCTGCACTGTTGAAGTAGCAATCTGCCAAAGTCAAAGCGCACCTGTATCTTAAAAGGAATGGTAAAATGACATGCTGATTGGTTTATTTCATGTTACGTCCAAAACACCCATGATTAATTAAGAGAATTACTACATGCCTTTTGTGCACTTTAAGCCATGCAAAGCGTACTTTTCCTGTTGTTACGATAGCAAAGACACACGCCCCAAATCAAGCTGAGCTGTGGATGGTTGCCAGGTCACCTAAACAGCACTAAAACAGGGCCCTATGTGTTTCTAAAGGAGCTGTAAGATATTGCAAGTGTCCGTTTGTAACACAGAACCACATCTATCATAGTTGTAAATAGCAGCCTCTTTCCTCTCACATTTAAAACATATTTATCACATCAGCATTTTCTCTCCATTACAGGCTGCCTCCGCACCGCGGACGGAGCGCTGCCCGCAGCAGCCATACCCTTTCTGCCCACAGTCATAAAAACCATAATGAACAGAAATAGAGCAAACGTCCAGCGCTGGCTGCAATACAAATGAATCAATCAGTCTGCTGGGGCTGAGCCACACAGGGCACGGCCTGTCATATAACCACTGACACCTCCAACATGACGACGAGGCCAGACCAGGGAGGAAACTGATGAAAGTTTCTTTAATAAAATTCCACACCTTTCCTCTGTGACTTTCTGCACACAGCCCCGCAAACCTCGAAATATCAAACAAGAGATGACCAGGTTATATAAAAATAGATACATTTATTTTTGCTCTGTGAAAGGACCATGTGTTTCCAAATCTGTGTTGTGCATATAGCTTTATATACATAGAAGTTTTCTTGTGTTGTAAAAAATATAAAAAGGTATTGGGCCTTATCTTAGTTATCTATAAATGAGCCGTGAACAATGCAGTGTGCAGTTTTATTCAGGGCGTGTCAATTTGTTATCTTGAAAATCCAAAAAAATACATCTAGTGTGGCTCAAAAGGCACAAAAGCATACATATTCTCCTAAATAATAATGGTTGTTCTTTGGGCATTACGTAAAATATACTACTAGTTAACGCTGTAAATGTGCGTGAGCACATAATTTATGGGAACAACAGTGTTATTTTATTTAGTGGTCTGTTTATTGCTGATGTAAATGTTGCGTATAATAGGAAGGGATGTCTGATGGTTGACTGTGGTCAGGATTTTAATCAGTCAGTGGTGCACTAGTATACTGCTGTGATAATTTTTTTCTTCTTCTATTGTTTAATAGGTGATGATAACCTTCCGTTAGCCAACATTCTGGATTTGCTCTGAAAGTGTAAAACACTGAAAAAGTGTTTTACTCTGTGAATGATCCAGACCATGGTCCAGTTGATCCAGATCAAGACCTGTTTTGGTAAGGGAAAATGTTGGTCCAATGTTGTTCCTTTGGTCCAGACTGTCACTTTATACCTGCTCTTTTGGTTTGAATCAAACTAAAAGGTAAAATGATTCAGACCATACAAAGTAAGTGTGGCTAACTGGTTGACAATTTTAACAAGTTTAACCAAACTTAAAGTTTTTTAGTTCACTTAGTGACCATCTTTGCAACACGAACAGGTCCAGTCATTCAGGAACAGCATTTTATTTGCTTCAATAGTGGAGACCAGAAAACTGGAAACCACACACCAGATTACTCTTTCAGAAACATATTTTACATCTTTCTCTTTGTTTTTTTTTTTTTTTTTTTTACCATTAGTTATTGTTTTAACAGAAAGTAAAAAAATATATACATTTATGCCAGGGTGTTCATGTCTCCAGCCAAAACCATTTGAAAAGTCACGCTTACAAGCTCCACAGTTCTGCATACAAACTTCTGTGGTGGACTTGAAGGCAGCATTACCTGCAGGTGGGGAATAAAGATAAACAAACAAAGTAAAGGGGAGGATCCACAGAATAAAAATCTTTAAAGAACACAATAATTAATCAGTTTCAGCTATTTGGATGGTATGTAGGTAGGTACGTAGATAGGTAAGTAAGATGGTAGGAGAAAGGTAGGCAAGATGGCAGGTAGATAGATAGAATGGTAGGTAGTTAGGTACATAGGTAGGTTGGTAGGATGGTAGGTAGATAGAATGGTAGGTAGTTAGGCACATAGGTAGGTTGGTACATAGGTAGGTTGGTAGGTAGGTCGGATGATAGGTATGTATGTAGGTAGGTAGAATGGCAGGTAGATAGAATGGTAAGTAGTTAACCATAAATGCGATGGGTAGACAAACTTTGTACAGTGCAGTGGATGGTGCTAATGGCCAATAATGAATTCCTCTTTTAACAGAGGAAAAGTGGAAGATGCAAATGACATTGATTATACAATAAAGTGAACTGATGTGTTCATACACATGCCTATATGTAAATATATATGTAATGCAGAGATGTGCATACCCAAGGATCTCCTCAGTCTGTCTATTAAGCAGCTCTGAGACAGCAGCCTGCCACTGAACACACTCCTCTGCTTCTATAACTTATCAAACTGAGCTGGAGAAGTAAAGCATTTTGAAGAACTAAACAACGTTGAGATAACTCAACTTCGCTAACTCAATAAACCGTAATTTCTGTTAAGTAGCCTCTATCTGCTCTGAATGTATGGTGAACATATTCTTCATCAGTGGAATACGCTGTATTTTCTAATAAGCAGAAACCCTGTTATGACTCACTCTGTCCCGGTCTGTGATAAACATTATAATTATGATGACAGAGGGAAAGTGTTTTTAGCCCGGAGTCACCCCACTTCTCTTCTTATCCCACTGTATCCAACAGCAGCCACGGATCGCCGCCGTTAACCCATCACTGAGTAATAGGATGGTATGTGGTCATGGGTAATGAAGTGGATGCGACGTTCTGCAGTGACGTGAGCATACACACACTCAGCAGCGGAGGGTTAAAGGTTTGAGGGAAATTAACAGGCCTGGCAGACAATGCCATCAGTTCTATTTTCCTCTGGTATCGGATGCGGGGAGCGAGTCGGTCCTCCCTCCGTCTGATATAATTAATTAAGCAGAACACTTAAAATAGTGCAGTGAGATCAAATCAGTTCAGCCAATCCGGCTGACTCTCCGTGTTAACTGCAGTTAAAGTGTGACTGAAGAAATCAGGATTAATAAGCAACGAATCATCTGAAGTAGCAGATTAGCTTTACAGTTAAATATGGAATATGACAGACCAAGAAACACACACACACACAGACAGACAGGAATGCACTCTGTCAAAATGGGTTCATTCTGGCTATATATTTCGGCATTCTTTTATTTTTGTCTCTCCATAATAGTTGATTTTTTGCTGTGCTATAACATTTTGCTGATGTTCAATAAAAAATGTCTGTATATATACATATATATATACATATATATATACATGTATATATATATATGTATATATATACATGTATATATATATATATATATATATATATATATAAATCATATAAAATCCTTTTTAGCTTTATCTGTCATTTGAACCCAGTATCTGCTCTGTATACTGTATACACAATTCTAGTAGAGAATGATCTCGAATTACTCAAAATTAAGAATATTGTTGCCTTCTTCTATAAAGCTGCCATTGTGGAGATGCATGTTTTTCAATAGACAGTGATGATATCTCTCTCAATCCATACTGAAACAAATTGATGTTTTGTGTATTAAAATGCTTGTTAATTCTACACAGCTCTAATTATGAACTCAATAGAAGTAAAAACAATAAATTTAAAAAATTTGACTGAACAAGAAACACTTTTTAAGTATTGAGATGAGATGTACATAGTGGGTTTACTATCTATCTAAGCTAGCTAATTCCAAAGCTAACTGACTAGTCACAAGCTGTATTTTATTAAGCACACAGTGGGTGTGGTCTGTGTGTTTTGATTCGGAGACGAGTCTTTTTAACCAGCTATCAGAAACAATGTCTTCACAGTTTACATGGTTAACTCTTTTAGAACAATTATTTTCTTTTAGAAAAATCTCCGTATATCCATATTTGTTTAACTTCAGCTAGCTGCACACCACAGCCAAAACTCCCAAAAAAATACTCTCCTCCACTCTCCGCAAAACAAGCAAGCTGATTGGCTGTTTCTCCAGAGAGGCAGAACTGGCTCCATGATTGGCCTTAAGAGATTTCCTGTTTACACAGCAGTCAGTGGCCTGTCTGCTGATTAATAGTACAGCTGAGCTGAGTGAAACGATTAGGGGCTAGTGGATAATTAGTAAGCCCAGGCCAGGCAACAGGCTTAACAAGGCAGATAACAGAAAAGAACAGTTACAATGCAGCAATTAGATTAATGATATGTTATAAAAATGTGTTATGACTAACAGAATTACATTAAACACTCCTCACTCACTCTGATTTCCTTATTATTGTTCATATATATGAGCTAAATATGTGGATTAAATGCAGATTTCTAAATTTGATTTAATCTTAATAAGAAATTAATAGTTTGCTAATAGAGTATGTTTGGTCGACCAACATGAACGACATACTGAATTATTTGGCTTTACTAGAAAATTGCATGGAAAACCCATTGACTTTACTTTACGCTTTTATACAATGAGAAACTAAAGAAGTCACATTTTATTAACATAAACTCTTAACTTGATGCAGGAAATTAAGTTCATTAGTAGTTTTTACATAAAATCATTAGTTACAATAAACAATAATTTATTGTATTTTATAATTTATTATAATTAACTTTTTCTAATAATTAAATATTATTAAGTATTCCAAAATAATAATTAATACATACACGGACATGTAATATATTAATATGAGGATTATATTTCTAAACAGAGTAAACGTAACAGTCAGAAATTATTCCATGATCTGCTCAAAGCTTTATTAACTGTAATTCAGAGCTTGTGTGTGTGAGTTTTAAACAGAGTTCAGCCTACGTAGCCCATATTACATTCATAGTATTAACGTTCCGCGTGAAGGAGGGATTGGTCCTCCTCGGCCACCGTAGGCTGCTTTGAGTCAACAGTATGGCGGCGCTCAGCGCTGGGTTCGGGGTAAATAAAGAGTTTAGAGAGTAAAAAGAGCTCCTGGACCCGTTTACAGACTGCAGTTCATATAGGGAGGTTTACAACAGAGGGTTAGACTGATGTTAGAGGAGATTAAAGCGGTAGTTTTTACTGAATCTTTAGTTTAATAAAGAGAGGTGTAAACTCAGTCATCTTACTCCTCCTGTGTGTTTCCATAGATAGTTAGCTTGTTAGATAGATTTCTTCACAGACAGGCAGACAGATAGACAGAAAGAGAGAGAAAAACATACAAACAGATAAGTAAGTTAGGTTACTTTGTTTGCTAGCTTGTTAGTTAGCGTTAGGTAGGAAGGTAGCTGTAGCTAGCTAGTTGAGTAGTTAGATAAGTAGGTTAGTTAGTTAACGTAGTTATTTGGTTAAATAGTATTAGCTAGATTAGGTAGTTAGATTGATAGGTAACTTAGGTAGTAAGTTAAGTAACTAACTTAGATAGATAGACAGACAGACACACCGGTTAGTTAGTTAAATAGGTTGGTTAGGTTAGTTAACCTAGTTAGTTAGGTGGTATTAGCTTTATAAGATATATAGATATATAGATAGATACGTTAGTTATTTAGTTAGTAAGTTAGTTGGTTAGGTAGGATAGGATAGTTATGATGGCAGGAGGATCCGAGTCTGAGGCTCAGTTCAGGTTTGTCGTAGTAGGAGGAGGAATCGCTGGAGTCACCTGTGCTGAACAGGTAAGATAAGGACTAAAGCTTAGGTTGCCTTTATTTTTCCATTTCATGTCCACTTCACCAGATTATATGGCAAGGAGTGTTAGTGTTTGTCTAATAAAACAATATTGCCAAAAGTATTTACTCACCCATCCAATTCAGTGATCTCAGGTTCTGATCATTTCTACAGTCACATATGTACAGCTCTGGAAAAAATAAGAGACCACATAAAACTTTGATTTAACCAAATTGAAAACCTCTAGAATATAATCAAGAGGAAGATGGATGATCACAAGCCATCAAACCAAACTGAACTGCTTGTATTTTTGCACCAGTAGTGGCATTAAGTTATTCAAAAGCAGTGTGTAAGACTGGTGGAGGAGAACATGCCAAGATGCATAAAAGCCAAGGATTAAAAACCAGGGTTATTCCACCAAATATTGATTTCTAAACTCTTAAAACTTTATGAATATAATCTTGTTGTCTTTGCATTATTTGAGGTCAGAAAGCTCTGCATCTTTTTTGTAATTGCTATATTTGTAAATGCTCTAAATTACAATATTTTATTTGGAATTTAAAAGAAATGTTGTTCATAGTTTATAGAATAAAACAACAATGTTCATTTCACTCAAACGTATACCTATAAATAGCAAAATCAGAGAAACTGATTTAGAAACTGAAGTGGTCTCTTAACTTTTTCTAGAGCTGTATAATTCCAAGCCTTTATATAAGCTGAAGGACAGTAGTATTGAGAGATTCATGAAATGGGTTTTCATGTCTGATCAGCTGCATCCAAGCCTCACATCACCAAAAAGCAATGCAGGCGAGTTGATACTTTTGGCAAAAGAGTAAATATAGAAAAAATATATATGTAATTCATCATCCCTATGTTTCCCTATATATGTATTACATTTTTATATTACCAAGCTGCTATAAAACAACCATCTGGAAATATTGTAAATATCAGTTTCAGTTACTGTACTTTATTTATTTTTTATATTATGTTTTACTGAATGTAATGTGTCGGTACATGAAAAAAACATCAATTATTCTCGCAGAGTCCCATTTTTCTAGCTACATCACTTCTTTGCAGGCTGTGTGATATCTCTGATTGCTGGTCTTGTTATACTTGGGGAAGTTTATTGTGGTGTATTCCTCTGTAAGTTGTTTATTGACTCTGGGTTAATGTTTTCTCTGTTTGGGATCAGCTCGCACTGCAGTTCCCCTCTGAGGCTGTAGCTCTGCTGACCGCTGCTCCGCTGGTGAAGACTGTGACCAATTTCAAGCAGGTTGGTGGAGAAAGTTGAACTCCAAGGCTTTAAGTTACACAGTGAAAGCTTTTGTTTAAAGGAGAGGCCCAGGCCCAGTGTTGTTTTAACAGTTGGTGGGTTTAACAATTACAATATATTTTTAATAAATTATTCTAAATTAGACTAAGATATGATGCTTATGTCTTCCCATTGACTTTCATCAATAAGTAACATAAAAACATAATAAACGACTGAAGGAATAAATGATTGAATAAATGGATGACTGAATGAGTGACTGAATGGATGACTGAATGTATGATGGAATTATAGAATGAATTAATTACTTAACACATTAACACATGACTAACTGAATGAATGATTGAGTAGATGACAGAATAGTTTGAGAAAATAAATTATTAGTAAATCACAACAAAACTTCTGTGATTAATCACAATGAATCACACTTGTCCTTCTTCTTAAGACTTTTATTTCTTATGCCATTAATCATAATAAAAAATGTAAATTAAAGTTGAAATTAAAAAATGATGGAACTTTTGTGTAATTTTTGTAAGAGAGACAGAAATAATAGTGTGAGATATATTACATACATATTTTAGCAATAAAGAGTAATCTTTCTTCTTAACACAACAGTAGTTATCTTTCTATCTGTACATAGCAAAATATGTGACCAGCCTCCGAAAACTTAATTAATTAAAAATTATTAATTTTTTTCCAGATTAATCACATTTACAGCACAAATAATTGTTGACATGAATGAATGGACAAATTAATTTCATTAATTAATATATGGGTGAATAAATAAGTGACTG
Organism: Astyanax mexicanus; assembly: GCF_023375975.1. Taxonomy (NCBI): domain Eukaryota; kingdom Metazoa; phylum Chordata; class Actinopteri; order Characiformes; family Acestrorhamphidae; genus Astyanax; species Astyanax mexicanus. Next base: position 19,599,094 of record NC_064409.1, read on the forward strand.
AATAAAGTATTGATGAAATTGCTAAATTAAAACGCTAATATGTTACCAGTCTCCGAAAACTTGGTAAATTGAATAGTTTGCATTAAAAAAAATGTATATGTTAAGTTTCCAGATTACTCACGTTTACAACACTAAAAATTGTTAAAATGAATAAATAAATGAATTAATTAATTTGCTTATTCTTTCATTAATAATAAAAAAGGTAAATAAATAAGTGTCTGAATGAATGACTGAATAAAATATTTATGAAATATATAAAAGACTGAATTATTTAAATAAGTGAAGGACAGCATTAATGAATGATAATGAATAGCTGATTAATAACTAAATAAATCTATTTATAACATCTGATTACAAAAATTGGCAAAAATGTTGATGTTTTTTAAGAGAAAGCCCAAATAATCAAAACATTATTTTGCTATGTTTTTTTGAAGGTCTCCAAGACCCTGGAGGACTTTGATGTGGAAGAACAGCCGTCCAGCATTCTGGAGGAGAAATATCCTAATCTGAAAGTCATTCAGTCTGCAGTCCGAGGACTTCATGCAGATCAGCATGTGAGTAGCAGCTGAATCTAAACTGTAACAGAGCCTAAGAGTGATGAGAATAACAGATTACTGACACTTTTTCTAATGTTACAGACGCTGCAGACTGAGAACGGGCAGATTATTCATTATGAGAAGTTGTGTATCTGCACCGGCGGCAGGCCTAAACTCCTAAACCAGGATACTCCTAATGTACTGGGCATTCGAGACACAGACAGCGCTCAGGTACGGTGTAGCTGCTGAACCGACATGTTGAAGAACCTTTATTACTTACATGTTTTTATACAGATACACTGATTTGCTGATCTGGGTCTAATATCACCTTTCTCTTTCTACAGGAGTTTCAGAAGCACTTATCAAAAGCGAAGCGTATGCTAGTTGTTGGAAATGGAGGAATTGCTTTGGAACTGGTGTAAGTAATGGTAGTCAGACCTAATTTGATTAATTTTGATTAATGTCCATAAACAGTGACTATGTAGAATGATGTACAGTATATACAGTATTTTTATATACATTATTTTTATGATGTACAGTATAAACAGTACCAATAAAAATTGACACACCTACTCATTCAATGTTTTCTTTTTTTTTTTTAAGCAAACTTAAAAGACCAAAAGCATTTAGGTGCTCTTTGCTGCTGTTAATTTGCAGTTTTTTGTTGCTGGTAACTCTGATGAACCTATCCTGTGAAACAGAGGGAACTCTTGGGCTTAATTTCCTGGGAGGTCCTGATGAGAGCCAGTTTCATCATAACGTTTGTGATGGTCTTTGCAACAGCACTTGAGGATACTTTTTAAAGATCTTATATTTCAGATTGGCTGTTCTTCAATTCTTTTCTTTATTTAGTTGAGTAGTTCTTGCCATAATATGGATTAGAACATTACTCCGATCGGGCTAATCAATGTCAAACACATTAAAAGGAAATAATTTTAAGTAATTAACTCTTGACAAGTCCAGCACAGCTGACTCTACCTCATAAGGCTGGCAAAGCTGTCATCTAAGCAAGCAATACCCTTTTGAAGAATCTAAAATATAAAACATGTTTTGGTTTGTTTAACACTTTTTTTGTTAACTAAATATGATTTTCTTTTTTTTTTTAATGAAAAACAACAAATTTAAAGTGTGTCCAATTTTTTTTTAACTAGTACTGTATATCGTTGCTCTCCTATTAAAAAAACACTTATCTCCATTTTTAATTTACTACATAATTTGAACAGACAAACCGGTCCCTTACACTGTGCCAAAATGTTGTGATGAACAAACCAATAAAAAACTCTTCAAAATGACCTGAAATAAACTCTTTACATTGACTTCCATTGAAAGTTTACATGTTTTTTTCTCTCTCCTGTTAAGTTGCTGTTTTAGAGATAAATGTTTTTCATTGACCAGCGACAATATATATATATTTTTTATTTTAATAGAAAAAAAATACTATATAAACTATATAAAAAGTGCATTTTGACTTCTTGTATGACTTCCTTTTCACTCATCCTCTGCTGTATTGTGTACTGGCTTTCTGTAAAAGTCATGAGAATTGATTGAATGTCAAAGTCTAAAATCTTACTGAGATTGTGTGTTTATATGTGTCCTTAGGTATGAAGTGGAAGGCTGTGAAGTGATCTGGGCTATAAAGGATAAGGCCATAGGGAATACGTTCTTCGATGCTGGAGCTGCCCAGTTCCTCATCCCATCACTAGAGGCTGACAAACCTGAGAGAGCCCTGCCTTGTAAAAGAGCACGATACACCACCGACAAAACCACAGCCTCTACAGAAGGTACACGCAGAGCTGAAAGAGTTCTGATCTTGAAGTGTTACAAGCTTTAGGATTATACAGATATAATATGTTACCTTTAAGTAGTGTATGATATACAGTATATTGCTGATCTGTTGTGTTTCTTACAGAATCAAAGGAGCTTGGTAGTGCCTTAGGACCTGACTGGCATGAGGGCATCAGCCTCAGAGGAACAGAAGAGGTGTGTGCGTCTGTATGCTGTATGTGTGTTTAACACAGTACACAACATTGTGGGCATAAAAATGTGTAGCATATTAGAGGTCTCTGTGTGATCCAGCGGATTTCATCTGGCCATCAGCAGCTGATTGGCCACAGTCTCTCTGGGTGGGTACAGTAGGTGGGGTAGTTGGCCTTTCAAACTGGGCAGAAAATGATACGAGTATACCATATGGTATATAGGTCCAGAAATATTGGGACAGGGACACAATGTTTATGATTTGGGCTCTGCAGTCCACCACAATGGATTTGAAATTAAACAAATGACATGATGTTTAAGTGTAGACTTTCATCTTTAATTTAAGAGATTGAACAAACATATCCCATGAAACTTTTAGGAACTACAGCTATTTTTCTACAAGTCCTTTTCTACATTTCACAGTGTGCCAAGTCCTGCTGGAAAATGAAATCCGCATCTCCATAAAAGTTGTCAGCAGAGGACATGGCTCTCCAAACCATCACTGATCATCAATTAATTTCACATTTTATTTGTAAATCAAGGGAGCAGAGTCTGGAGGAAGAGTGGAGAGACACACAGTCCAAACTGATTGAGGTCTAGTGTGAAGTTTCCACTATCAGTGATGATTTGGAGAGACATGTCATCTGCTGGTGTTGATCCACTGTGTTTTATTATATCAAGTCCAAAGTCAGTACAGTGTTTCCCCGAGAAAATCTTACAGCACTTCATGCTTCCCTCTGCTGACAACTTTTATGAAGATGTGGATTTCATTTTCCAGCAGGACTGGGCACACTTTCTAAGACACTTCTTTTCGCTGTAAGCCATAAGCATCAACAATGAAAGAAATAAACGCTTAAAATCAATTAAGATCACTCTGTGTGTAATACAACTATATAATATATGAGTTTTACATTTTGAACTGAATTACTGAAATAAAGTAACTTTTCAATGATATTCAATGATTATTTTTTGAGATGCACCTATATAACAGTATATTCTGTGGCGTGCCTCTTGGTTTTCTTACTAGGTTTCCCACAGAGTTCATGTAGAGTATGAGTGTGAGATTGAGAAGATCTACTCCCAGCAGGACTTCCTTCAGTCTCCTCTGTACTCACAGAAATCACAGGATTTAGGTCAGTAAAAACCTTTTCTCTTTTTTTACAGCTCTGACCAAGTGTTTCCATATTTATTCAAATGACACAATGAGTGCGTAGGCGTGAAGATGTGCAGACTGTGCGCAGGAAGTCACCTGTCATTACCTGAAGCAGCTGCTAAACTGTTCGGAAACCCTGGCAACCATGATGAAATGATGTATCTACAGTTTATACTCTTACTTTTCTTGTCTTTTCAAAAAAATAAAAAAATTGATATACAGTACCAGTCAGAAATTTGGATACACCTCTTCTCGTTTTCTTCCTTTTTATGTTTTTTACATTGTAAATTTAATATTAAATACATTAAAGCTATACAGGAACACATGCAGATTTATTTTGGAAACGAAAAGTGTTAAATAAACCAGAAATGTCTTTTATACTTTAGATTCTTCTAAGTAGCACATTTAACTTTGATATTTTAATCTCTAATATTATTATAATATTATTTTAAGGTAGAGTCACCTAGAATAGATTTCTTAGTGTCTTGATGGAGTTCTTGAAGGTTCTGAACAATAGCTGCTGCCTTTTCTTCATGCGCTTCAAACAAACACTTATTTTGTTTCCTGCATAATAATGTAGTAAATAAATTAAAGAAAGAAATAAAGAAAACATTGAATGAGGAGGTGTATCCAAACTCTTGACTGGCACTGTGCATTTTTAAATATATATTTATATTTATTTATAAAATAGAATTGCGTTATAATACAGCTCCATTTCAATATAGACTTTTAGAAGTTAATTGAAGTAATTAATTCATTGAGTTTTTCTTTTTCTTTTTAAAACTTGAGTATTTAGATGTGAATAAAATAGGAATGTAAGATCAGTAAAATGGAATTATATTTGTATTAGTAGCAGTGTATTAGTCACTTTCCCTGTATTTTGGGATTTTTCTCTGTCTTTTTCCCTGTATTGTTTACTTAATTATAAATTCCCTTGAATGCTTTTTAAAGTAGAATATTTTTTAATGTGCTGAACTTTAGCATCAAACAGAAGCAGGAGTGTGTGAGTTAGAGAGAGGGTTAAGTTCAGATTCAGTTACTTTAAGTTTATTTTTTTTTCTTCTGAACTCAATGCTGTGTTTACTTTGCTAAATAATTAACAACAGTTGCTAAAACAATGTAAATTATGGGAGGAAACTGATGCCAAACCTTGTACAATCATTAATATGCATATAAAAAAACAAAAGCGTTAAAGATTAAAGATTAATTGCATGCGTTAGAGAGTTAGTTTCAGATTTAGTTTAGTTCATTTTAGTTTATTTTTTTTTATTTTATTCTGAACTCAATGCCGTGTTTACATTGCTAAATAATGAACATTTGCTAAATAAATTCTGAATTGTGGGAGGACATTGATGCCAAACTTTGTTCAATCATTAATATGCATATACAAAAATTATGTTCTCATTGGCAGCACTAATTTGGAACAACAGAGGCGTGTGATCTTTGGACTAGACTTCTAATTAAGCACTAGTTGTTCTACTAATTAAAACCTTGCTGTTCTTCTCTTCAGGGGTGTGGCCAGTGTATGCTCATTTAACCAATGGGAAGACGTATGGATGCGACTTCATTGTCAGTGCCACTGGCGTGGTGCCCAACACTGAACCTTTCCTTAAAGGCAACAAAGTAAGATTTCATTGCCTATTACAGGGTTCCTGCAGGTCCTTAAAAAGTCTAATTAAAATCTGGATAATTAAGGTCTTAAATTGTTTTAAATTTACTGTGAATTTGCTGTAGGTATTATTACATTTTCCGACCGTCTGTTTAATGCCGGTCAGAAAAGCAAAGTGGCCCACTGTAAACATCTAATCTGGGAGAGAACTAAGGTTAGCGGCGGGATAGCTAACATTGGTGGCAAGCTAGCTAACATACTAACGTTAGCAGCGACTAGTAGTAGTAGCAGTATTATCAGCTTCATCACTACAATTTAATTGATCATTTCCTCTTTTTTCCACATGTGCAAGAAGCTAAAAGAGCTCATGCAACTTGCATAACGTTGCTGTCCTATGAAAAACACTTATGTCTATTTTTGTAGATTTTTTGTTTACTATGTAATTTGAACAGTCAAACTTTCACTTACACTGTGTCAAAATTTCTTGATGAATGGACCAATAAAATGATTCAAAATGACCTGAAATAAACTCTTTTTACATTGACTTCCTTTGAAAGTTTACAAGGTTTTTTCTTTCTTCTGTACAAGCTGTTTTAGAGAAGTGTTTTTCATTGGACAGCAACGATAAGAGGGAAACATTAAGTTTTGATTTCCAATACATTATTTTCTACCAAAGAAATTATGACTACATTTTTGTATCTTAAATTATATTTATTGCTGTCTTAAAAGGGTCTTAAAAAGCATTAAATTAGACTTTTAAAAGGTGCAAGAAGCCTGTATTAAATAACTGATATAAATCTCTGTTTGGAAAATGTATAGAGAGGGTACCAGCAGGTCCTAAGTTTTATATTTTCAAAGTCTAAAAAGTCTTAAAATATTTGGAATTTTAGGAGAGGAGGCATTAAATTAAATTTTAAATTATCTGAGGCAAGTGAAATTTTTTATTTTAGTCATGCTTTTATATTTATTTGATTGTATTTTTAAATTATATTTACTAATAAAAAAAGTCAGTAATGTATACTATCCCTTTTTCCCGCCCCAGTAAAAGTTTTTTTTTTTTGGTTTAAGAGGTATTAAAAAGGTCTTAAAAGTAATTAAATTTGAGCTTTAAAAATGTGAAAATACCCTGATTAAAATTTTATAAAAATTGCAAAGAATCAGTTTAATATCATTTCTCAGTAAATCTCCATAAAATAGTCCAATTTCCTTTGTAAATGTCATACTTTGAATATTTTTTCTATTTCCTACAACTAGTTTGAGCTGGCAGAGGATCGGGGTCTTAGGGTGAATGATCACATGCAGACGTCTGAGCCAGACGTGTACGCAGCTGGAGACGTGTGCACTGCAGGCTGGGAGCACAGCGCTCTCTGGCAGCAGGTAGAGTGAATCATTTAATAAATGAATCGGTCAACAAGTGAATCAATCAGATGTTCATTAATATTTTTTTTATTAATATATACAAAAATCCCTGAAGAACCATAGAAAAGTCTTTTAATGATATGGCACATATCCAAACCCCAGTCCAGCAGTGAGGATGATACAGTCACAGTACATGTGTATCTGTGGTGTCTGTTGGAACTGATGCAGTGAGTAGTTGGAGTGGACTAGAGCAATGACTGTGGCTCCCTCTTGTGGCAGATGCGTTTATGGACGCAGGCGAGGCAGATGGGCTGGTACGCTGCACGCTGCATTGCAGCCGAAGTGTCGGGAGAGGCCATTGAGCTGGACTTCTGCTTTGAGCTCTTCTCTCACATCACCAAGTTCTTCAATTACAAGGTGATGATCCTCTTCTTTATTCTTCAAAACGACTGGCTCTGGAGCCAATTGAGCCATATTGCACCCATGCTCACTTAAAACCTCATCTATTTTTCATAATGTGAATCTTGCAGTTTCTCTTTACATTGTGTCAGAATTTAATGAAGAATGGACCAATAGAAATGCCACAAAATCTCTTAAGCATTTTTACATTGCCTTCCATTGAAACTAAAAGATTTCTTTTGTAAATATAAAAGTGGCCCAAAAAATCGAAGTATCTGTAGATTTATTATTATTATTATTTTTTATAGTTTTAACGTGTAATGGACAGGCTACAATATCATTTCTCTTTGTAGTGTGTGGCTGAAATGATCTTTAAACACAAATTATAGATTGCAGCTGTATCTGAGTCAAATTGTTTGTAGAATGTGTGAGACTAACGTCTTGAGGAGGAAGATGGAAGTAAAGACTTTTAACAACACTAACCAGATATCCCTCTGAAAAGTGCATCTTTCAGACTATTTAGTGACTAGCTATTAGCACAGGAACAAAGCAGATCTAGCAAAGTCTGTAAGAATAACGGCTCTTGTGGAGGAAGCACAGTAAAGATTTTTTTTAACAATCACAAACCAGATTTCCCTTTTAAGAGTACATCTTTTAGACTATTTTGTGAGTAGCTACTAGCACAGCAACACAGCAGATCTAGCAAACACTACTAACCACACAAAACAACAAACAGTGCAGGTCCCCACTAATGCCAAAACTAATGCCAAAATTACAGTTGAGTTCAATAGAACTTTAAATGTGACAGACTCTAAAAAGTTAATAGCACTTCATCTTGAAAGATGATGCTAGAACATTATCGAAGCCCTGCATGATAATGCTTTAGGCCTACCAAGTTTACCTAGAAAGGTTAATATGGCATCCCGTCCCGTTTTCAATTAGTATCGGCAGTCGGTTTATCAAGCTGTAAGATAATTGGTAATATATATTGGCCTCAAAAACAATAATCAGTAAATATCAAATTACAAAGACTGCACTCGAAGGAAAGTATTAACTGAACTGTGTCTTCAATAACACTTTAATTACACTAGAGTACAGCTGTTACTCTTACATATGGTCTTAGATATGGTCAAAGCATTTTACTTGCATATGGTCAAAATTTTATCCCAGTATATTTTCTTATTCCAGTTGATACGATATAATTCCAGTATCAGTATGAACAGTACAAAATTATATTTTATTTGCCATCAACTTTGTGATTTTCTGTTCCTGTGCAGATGAAGCCTAGTGCTAGGGACTCACTGCTGTATTTTCTTCATTTGATTTGATTTATGCTTGATTTTCTCTGTTCTCTCGGTCAGAGATGCAGTGGCTGCTTTACTTGTAGCTGGTCCAGCTTCAGGGACTTTTGTTGTCAAAACCCCTGTTTTTAACTATTTATTTATGGAACCAATCAATAAGCTTAACCATTTTTTGTGTTTTGCAAATAAAGGAACTAAATGTTTTCACATTTTAAGTGACATTTGTTGAACTGTATATTACATTTATATATTGGAATAATTTTTACTTTGCAAAATAGAAAAAAGAATTTTCGCATACGTCCCCCCCCTTGCAGTACCGCTGCGCCCCACAGGTTGGAAACCAGTGTGCTAAGTTATGTAAATCACCCTGTATTGTCGGTCAGTGACCAATGCTGTAAATACTGTATAGTGAAATATTGGAATATGTTTAAAGATCATATAATCATTATTGGAACATTTTCTATTAAATATATCGATTGTTATTTTCCAGTATTTTCCATTAATTGTCACAAAATAATTGTTGACAAAAAATATTCTCAATGGAAGTTTTGGTAAAGAAAAATCTTACGCCATGTCATTCTGGAGCATTTCTATTGGCCCATTACTGTGAAGAACAACTGCCAGATTCACATCATGTCAAAAAAAAAAGTAAATTCCAAAAATATAAATCTATAATATAATACATACAGCATGTGTGGATGTTCTCTCTCTCTCTCTCTCTCTCTCTCGCAGGTGGTGCTGTTGGGGAAGTTTAATGCGCAGGGTCTGGGTTTAGATCACGAGCTGCTGGTGCGCTGCACTAAAGGTCAGGAGTACGTGAAGGTGGTGCTGAGCGGAGGACGCATGGTTGGGGCGGTGCTTATCGGGGAGACAGACCTGGAGGAGACGTTTGAAAACCTCATTCTGAACCAGATGGACCTGTCCGCGTACGGCGAGGAGCTTCTGAACCCAAACATCGACATCGAGGACTACTTCGACTGATCTTGTAGTTCAGGAACTCTGAAGAAGCGTGAGAGGTTTTAATGTCATGGTTTAAAAAAGTACAAGAAGAAAAGTCTCTTATAGAGATTTAGTGCAAAATCTTTATCGAGATGCAATTAGGGATGTTTAATTTAAAGGCAAATAGGCACTTTTTCAGGGATTTGGCGATTCAGTTTTGCTTATTGGATGATATTTCTGATGCCTTTTCATTACATAAATTTACCCTAATAATAAATAATAAATAATTTAATTATTATTACTCACCCCTGATATTATTGTTTTTTTATTTCTGTGTCTTCTTACTCATTCTGCGGTTTTTCAAAATGGGATAGCCAACTCCGAAATGCACTTTTTGACTGGGAATGGTCAGCTTGGCAACCACTTTGTTTTGCCACGCCCACTTTCTATTGTTCGTTTTGGCTGCTTTTGTGTTAAAATTTCCAGTCAGTTCCTATTAAATGGATTTTAGGCATATCATATTTTAAGCAAATGCAGTCTGCAGTAGCTACTGCTGTTGACACAGATCGTAAAGAAGCTAGCTTTGCTAACCCAGCATTCCAACAGGTTATTTAACATTGTTTAAAATCTTGTTAGCTGTGCTCTAAATATGTCTAAATAGTGTTGTTGAGCTCAGTATAACATATCCAATACTTTCCAAATAAAAGGGAGCTGCATCTGTGGTTAAAGATGATAAATTTGAAACATCTACCCAAACGTCTATACATCTGCTCTTACCTGCTCTAACTTAAAGGCCTTACAAGTACCTAGAGCAACCACATATAAATTTCTTATGCTGTGCAACAACTTTTGCATTTTCTAAAAAAATAAATAAATAAATTAACCAGTAGGAGGTCCAAAGACTTGCTTTCACTTTTTGGTTATTAAAACAATCACTATTTAAATATAGTATCTTTTTTTGGTTGAGTAACTTCTTGCTTTTCTTTAGTGTTTGTTACAAAAAATAATGTGAAAAAATTATACAGTGTTATGAAAAAGTTTGGGCACCCCTGATAATTTTCATGATTTTCCTTCATGAATTATTGGTTGTTTGGATCAGCAATAATCAACAATCATTTAAATATATCATATAGCAGGTGAACACAGTGATATTTGAGAAGTGAAATTAAGTTTACAGGATTTACAGAAAGTGTGCATTAATTCTTTAAACAAAATTAGGCAGGTGCATACATTTGGGCACCCTTGTTGTTTTATTGATTTGAATACCTTTAGCACTAATCTACATCATCATCTTACTGCAGATGGAGTCACTGTGCATCATTCAACTATTCAGTGCACTTTGCACAAGGAGAGGCTATATGAGAGAATAATGCAGAAGAAGTCTTTTCTGAGCACAGAGTCGCTTGAGGTATGCTAAAGCCAAGCTTCATTTTGGAATAAGGTGCTGTGGACTGATGAAACTAAAATTAAGTTATTTGGAAGACGGTATGCATGGTGGAAACAAGAACTTTACTGCTCCCCACAGTAAAATTTGGTGGTGGGGCTGTGTGGAGTAAGCACCAGTGCAGGTACCGGGAGGGTCGCATGGATTTCAGTCAATATCAGCAGATTCTTGAGAACAATGTTCAAGAATCAAAGTTGAGACAAAGTTGAAGTTGTGCCAAGGCTGGAAACTTCAACAAGACAACAAACCTAAACACTAAACACTGCTCAAAATCTGCTAAAGCATTCATGCAGAAGAACAAGTACAACAATCCGGAATGATCATCTCAGTTCCCAGACCTGAATATTATTTAAAATCTGTGGTGTGATTTAAAGCATCTGTTTATCCTCAAAAACCATCAAACCTGACTGAACTGTTGGAGATGTTTTATAAAGAAGAATGAAAGTCCAAAATACCTTCAACCAGAAGCCAGACTCTCATTGGAAGCAATAGGAAGTGTTTAGAGCCTGTTATTTCTGCAAAAGTAGGATCTACTAAATATTGATGTTGTTTTTCTGTTGGGGTGCCCACATTTATTTTACATTATTTTGTTTAAGGAATTGTTGTACACTTTCTGTGAATCCTACACACTTCATTTCACTTCTCAAACATCACTGTGTTTATCTGCTACATGATATATTAAACTAAAATTGCTGATCCCAACAACCAACAATTTATAAAGAAAAAAAAATCAGATCATGAAAATGATCAGGGGTGCCCAAACTTTTTCATATCACTGTAAATTAAGATGCTACATTATCTGCTACCCCCACTATGCTTCCTTACTTTATTTCACTCTTCCTCACATTTACTTTGCTCTGCCTCACTCTACCTCCAGCCTTGATATGTCATGTGAGCACAGTCAACAGGATAAGAGCTTCCTCTGCTGCGGGGTCATATTTTTATCATAATTTAGGATTAAACAGTAAAGATATTTGCAAATATCTAATCAAAATTAATTAATGTAGTAACTACCTAAATATATTGAACTGCATATAAACCCCTGGATGAAGCGTAATAATGAAAACGGTCCTAATTAACTAAACAATATTCAAATTTCAGTAATAAATACAATATCATATATATATTTCATGTGGGCCTTAGAATTTTAATCACTTGCTTTGAAGCCCCAGGGAACATAGTGTAAAATCTGATAACATTTTACCTGTTACCCACCCAGCACTATGTAGTTAAAATGTAGAAAAGACGTACATACTCTTATCTTAAAATGGGTAATGGTTTGTGTGCATGTCGTCCTGCATTGTACAGCCATCTGCCAATGGTGCTGGCACTAACAGGATTACTCATAGAGGGCATTACTGCTGAATGAAGGTTCGTGATTAGTGCTTTAGGGTCACTCTGCACATGTCAGACAATCCGTTGGATCTCCCTCTCTGTGGTTCATTAGGTGTCCCAAATTCTTCATGTTACTGGTACGTGCCTTCTTGTATCCAAACAGATGAAACTGTGGTTATATTTAGTTACATTTTTAGAACCAAACTGTTGATAATAGGATTAAAACATTTGCAAAGAAGCTTGGACCTTGGACCTCTGTGTCTGCGATTGGTCAGAATCATTTTTGGGGCCAACTGGTTTGAAATTTTACTTTGCTGCATCATAATTCTTTAAAGCTGTGAAAATCTGGTTTGGTTTAATCTTCCTTTAAATTCACAGACAAACTGTTTCTGTAGACTTCTTCTTGGATGGGTTTCTTTAATCTTCATTGATGTAAAGTGAACTCAGAAGCCATGCAAGCTTAAGCCATGACACTACCTCCACTGTGTTTTACAGATGAGCTGGTATGGTTGGAATCATGAGCAGATCCATTCTTTCTTCACACTTTAGTCTTTCAATCACATTAGTAAGGATTGATATTTGTCTCACTAGTCCATAATTAGTCCACAGGCTTGGTAAACTCCATTCTGGTCTTCCTATTCACCTCGTTAATAGTGGTTTTCATCCTCTGTTAAAGCCTCTGTACTTTTGTTCATGAAGTCTTCTGTAAACAGTAGATTGTGATAGCTTCACTCCTGCCCTCTGGAGGTTTTTGCTGATGTCAATAACAGTTGTTTTAGGGTCTTTTGTTTACAGCACTCACAATGTTCATGTCATCAACTGCTGTGGTTTTCATTGATCTGCCTGTTCATCACCCGTTATATAATACACCAGTGACGACTTTCTTCTTCAGGACTTCCAAACTGTTGTTCTGGCTATGGACAATATTTGTGTAATGGTTCTGGTTGATTTTACATCTTATCTCAGCTTCACAGTTACTTGTTTTTCACCTATGGATAGCCCTCTTGTTTTCATGTTGGTTATTCCTCTAACTATAAATGCACAGACTGCACAGATAAAACCAATATCTGAAACTTAGTGTAGACATTTAGCGCTATTTGTTTGAATAATTAATGTATCAGGACACACCTTACAGTCAAATGATAATAAGAACAGCAGAAAAAAGGGATTGACCTCACTGGTCTAATACTGTTGAAGGACACTACATACATACAAACTCATACAAGAGCAATTTTTGGAGCAGACAAATTCAGGGCAATTTAGGACTGTGGGAGGAAACCAACATGCACACAGGAAGAAAAAGGAAACTCCACCTAGATAGAACCTGAGCCGAAGACCCCAGTGCTGAGAGGCAAACATACTAACTATAGAGCTAATTTTCTTCTAATTAGAAATAAAACACAAATTTGGGTTCCCTAGGGCTTCAAACATTAGAACTCTTAGTTGTCAGTGTTTATGACGACGGTTGTTGCTATCTTAATACCTGCAATGAGATTCCTCAACAAATTACCTACCATACTCAAGTAAATACTCCGGATAGATCTGGTTGGAGTCAAAAATAACAAAAATCTTAGGACACAGTTCGTCATCCACACTGCTGTCATGTATGTTTTCTTTTGTGTTTCCGTCCGGTTTGTGGAAATCCCTCTGTCCCAGTTTATATTTCCCAACAGTTACCCGGGCAAGGAACATTATTTGCAGGGTGTTAAATCCCGTGCTCTCTCGGCTGCTGTATTTATCAGCATAGGATGCATGTTTTGCGAAGTAAGTACCTGAGAAAGAAAAGAACACATAGTTTAATCTCATCTTAAATCATTTAAGGTCATTTTATTAATATTTACACAGGTTTTACACACTCACCTTTACCAAACACGTGCGCTGTCCTCCTCTGGTCAGAAAGGTTGCAGTCAAAATTATATGTGCAAATGTTATGTACATTGTCTCGACTGGTGCCGTGAAAGAGCATCTGTTCCTCAAGCTCAGATACACCTTTTATCCTCATCAGCTGTGTTCTCTTCCTAAGCAGAACCCAACACACACACAGTTCCCATTTAAATGTTAGACAGTGTACAACGTTTACTGAACAAGATGGTCAAGACCAATACTTTTAGTAGAGTTTAGTAGAGTTAGTAGAATTTTTGTAGGTATGTCAAGACCAAGACCGGGACACATTGAGTCAGAGTCAAGGCCAATACATTTCATAGTTGAGTCAGAGTCAAGACCGGGACCCATTAAGTCTGAGTCAAGAGTCTAAATTAATACTTTTTTAAGTCAAAGTCAAGCCCAGGACTTTTTATGATTTAGTGATTTATGATTTTATCAACTTTTCTTAGTTGAGTCTGAACTAAGACAAAGACCAGGACATTTTGAGTATAAACCTATACTTTAATAGGACTTTTTGTAGTTGAGTCTGAATCAAGACCAAGACTTTTCGTAAGTGAGTCAAGACCAAGAAAAGGACTTTTTATATTTGAGTCTGAGTCAAGACCAAGACTTTTTTTTTATAGTTGAGTCTAAGTCAAGACCAAGATGTTTCATTGTTGAGTCTGAGTCAGGACCAAGACCTTTCATATCTGAATCAGAGTCAAGACAAAGACTTTTCACAGTTGATTTAGGGACAAGGCCAAGACTTTTTATAGTTGAGTCAAAGTCAAGGCCAAGACTTTTCATAGTTAAGTCTGAGTCAAGACGGGGACCCATTGAGTCAGGTTCAAGACCAAGACCAAGACTTTTTGTAGGTGAGTCAAGACCAAAAAAACCGAGACCGAGATGTTTCATTGTTGAGTAAGGACCAAGACTTTTCATATCTGAATCAGAGTCAAGACCAGGACTTTCCGAAGTTGAGTCAGAATCAAGACCAAGATTTGACTATATTGCACATAATATTCAGTTTTATCATGTGAAGTCAGACCCCGCCTCTTTCCCCATGACGGTTCTGACCAACAAGAGGAGAAAACGATCCCATTGACAAAATTCTTATTCTGTTGTTATCAGATTATTATTTGTGTGTAAATGCACACATTGATAAAAAATAACACATAAGCGTGACAGATTAAGTGTACTTACCTACAGTACAGCTCCCAGAGGTCCACATTCTGTATTCTGTAAATGTCCCTGATAGGTTTCTGCAGTAAACCCATTTCTCGAGCGTATTTCTCCACTTTCTTGAACTCGTCTGAGTGATGATCTAGACAAAATTTCTGGCAAAGAGTAAATAACATTTGATGTGTTAACTGTCCATATGCACAATATAGAGGGTAAAACATTACCAAGCTGAAAGAAGTTAATACACTATTACCAGCAATACTATTCTTGTCCAATAAGAAAATGTGCATAGAGCTGGCTGAGCACCATGCTTTGTTTGAAGGAGGGATCTTTAGATATCTTTAGGGAGCTCTTAAGGAAGCTTTTGCCTAAATCTATCTATCTATCTACTGTCGACATGGCAAGAACTTTCAAATGATGAGTTTTGTACTTCTACTACAGTTAAGCAGGAATTAGCTTGTTTGTGTTTTGCCATTTAGCACAAGCTAATACTAACGCATGGTAAACACTCAGGGTATTTAGAGTGTGGCCAGCAATAAATTATTTGCATAAAAGTGTTAAGAGCCCTTAAATGGCTCATTCTGAGAGGGACTGAAAATGGAAGAATAGAGCTGGTGAAAACCCTTTTGTGGAATTGATTTTGTACAAAGAACTTAATGAACATATTTTATATAGCCAATTGACTTATTCTAACTTGTATTAAAAGAGGAAGAATATGTCCCCCATGCCAGTTATAAATTCAATAAAATAGTTTTATAGCAAAAATTGATTAATGTGACAGCAATATCTATTAATTGTCCCAGAAAACATTGAGATTTCCACTTTGCGCACAATAACAAAGTAAGAAAAGAGGAAAAAATATGTTTCTTACAGCGACCACTATACGGTTGTGTGACGCCAAACATTTTATCAGTTACAAAACATAAATCTTGTTTGTTTTCTGCCATAACTGATACCTGATAGGGTTTGGTAGGGTCCATCCTTTCCCAGTAATCTGGACCAGAAGAAACCTGGTCCTCACATTTGCATCTGAAACACAGAAGGAAAATACACTTTCACTTTCATTTACAGTGAAACAATTCAAGAGTTTCCATTCATTCAGGAAGAGCCCACATAATTAACACACACTCATACAAATACTGACCTTAAAGTACGTCCAATATCAGAAAACGAACGCTTTATCTGTCTCTTCTTTCCTGTTATTAGGTTGGTCTGAAGCTTCTCTGATTTTACAAAAACAGAACAGCTAATAAAGAAATTTCTTAAAGTCACATCACATGCATTACTGCTGATATCACTGTGAAAAAGAGGCTTTTAAATGGCCATAATCACTGGAAATGCAAAGAAATTAAATTATTACTTGAGAAATCGATTCTAAAGCATCCTCCTGCTGTAGTAAGTTCTAAAACTCCATGTGGGTTTCTCAGATAGTGCCTGTTTAGTTCTGAGCTGGAGGGGGAACTGTCTGGATCATCCTGTAAGAAGGTTTAACAAGCCTTTGAAATAATAACAAGACACTTAACAGAGACAAAAAGAGATAAATAGATAGAATAGACATAATTTGGTACCTCAATTCTGTGCCAAATGCCACATCTAGCTTGATAGAACCAGAACCAAGGAGTGTCCGATGTGTCCATAGGCTCCTCGTATTCCTCCATATCAGCAATCATGATGAAAGTTGAATAATGAATAATCTTAAGTAATCTTTAATTTACCAAATCAGATTTCACTGAGGAGCTCTTCTCACTGCTCTGCTGAGAGTAGTACAAGTTTCAGTGCCATGGGTGGTTCAGACACTCCCATCCTGACATCATTACACTTGTATAACAGGTATGATGTTCACCGCCCCTTTGACACACATTTGTCTAGACTTGGATTTAACTGAGACTGACAGTAGGTACACGTACAGTATGCACATCTATGTAATAGATGCATCTTTCTATACAGTGAACTGGACAATATACTGCACTAGAGCTGGCCAATATTATAATGTTTTATCTTATTGTGATAAATATACTTATCATATTGACTGTATTGTATTTTACTACATCAGTGGCAAAAGAACTAATTAACTATATAAATAGATGGTATTTGGCAAAAACTGAATAGAATTACTGTACTGTGCATGAGATACAGTTTAAATTTTAAATAGGAGTTTTTAAGAATCTGCTACTGATAATGCAGTTTATCTGGCCATTAAAACATCGAAATAAATATCAGTTATCATGAAAATGTCTTCATAAATATCGTTAAAATATTTTTACCATATTACCCAACTCTTATTGCCCCTAAAATGCACTATTAACTTACTTTACCTCTGTCAAAAACATGGTAAATCATCTCCATATGAATACAGTACAGTGCTAACACAGTCCCAGAAAATAAATGTATGTCCATTTTTGCCATTTTTCCATGTTTCTGACATCATCTGAATCCACACTACCGCCACCATGTTTGAATTTTGCTTAGAAAGACCCAGAATGTGTCCCACAGAAACACTACTGTTACAATAATATAAGCTAGATTGAATATATATATAATAATAATGTATTTAATATAAACAGTAAACATGCACCAAATATTTGGCAACCACAATTATAAAGATTCAATTATTACCATATTTTTTTTTTGCATTATAAGGCGCACTGAAAATCCTGTTCTTTTCCCAAAAATCGTCATTGTGCCTTTTAGTCAAGTGTGCCTTATCTATGAATTTTACCAGTCAGGTTGTAAGAAGCAGTAAAGCCACTCTGCTGAAGTACAGCATTATACAGGAGTTTCAGTTAAGATCTCCAGCGTCTGAAGCATTAGCATTAGCCGCTAACCACTAATTCCCCCTTCAGAGGTGAGTAATATCGAAACGTAGCCTGCTGGTAACCCCAGCTAGCACTGCTGAAGCAACATTAGCATTACCCGCTAACCACGCCATTCTGAGGTGAGTATTTTCAGACTGTAGCCTGCTGTTTGCTGTGTTAAAACAAGCTACATGGGACGAGTCACTAGCTAATATCGCTCTGGCTTACCAGAACATTGAGGGTTCCTCAGTGTAGTTCTGTCAGGGAAGGCATTAGCCGCTAAGAAGTAGCAATTAGACACTAATGCTAATGCTCCAGCCTTAGTGCTCTAGAAATTCGGGAATGTAAGCTTACTGTGAATAAACGGAAGCGTTTTAATCACCAAAATAAACAGTTTTCAAAAGAGAAATTTGTGTAGATTTACATCCAGTGTTTGTTTGCCTTTAAAAAAAGTATTTTTTTATTACAATTTTGTCTAATTAGCCTAGCTTTACTTAACTTAGTTAACCACCCCCCACCACCACCCAGTGGTGAGACCTGCTGAATTAGACGTTCCTTTTAATGTCTCTTAAAATGTGCCTTATAATCTGGTGCTATGAAAATCTATGAAAATAGACCAGAAAATAGACATTCATTGATGTTGTGCCTTATAATACAATATGCAAAAAATACGGTATTATAATTTCATGACAACTGGACCAAAATATATGCGCCAAAAAAAAACTTGGATTAAAAATCTGTAACATTGACGTTAATTTATATTTAGGCATTTTTTTATTCTCCTGTTATGGCACAATTTTGAAAAAATTAAACTTTCTTTACACAACCAAATCTGTGTAACTCAAATTATTGTGTGTGTACTTGCATTTAAAAATGTGTCAGAATGCATTTCATAACACAATGCAAATGCATATTGCATTTGTTGCATTGAGCCATGTTGTCTTGAACAGGCAGCATGCTTTTCAGTCAACAAAATGTATTTTTTTATTTTTTTTTATCCAAAACTGAAAATGAATAAAATAAAATTCTTGGCCCCAATACCGAATACTGAATATCTAACACGTTTTTTCTTTTTTTCACTACTGAATAAAATGAAATACCCTAAATGTATTTTTGTCCTACTTTTCAAAGAAAGCGTAATTGTTTTAAATACATTTTTGGTCTTTTTTTTTATAATTTTGGTTGGCAAATATTCAGTGTATCCCTAGTATGAAAGCATTTTAGGACTGTACAGTTCAACAATTGGTTTGCAGAGGATTGGCTGCACATTGGCTTTTGCGTTCATGTCCTTAATGTAGTTTGCTTATTTTAGTAAATACTTAGATCGGTGTTATTGCTCTTTGTTCACATGAAAATGATGTACACATTTTTCTATCTGCTGTTTTCCACTTAGCAAACAAAAGAAACACCATCTGAAATGAACCCTCCCACACACAATCAGACAATAGATTTCTCTAATATACTGTACAATACACACAGATACAGATATATACAGACCATACAGTGTAAATCATTATACACAGTATTAACATTGGTGGGAGGGCACGCTGATATGTGTGATACGTGGGCTTTTGGGTTTAAAAAAATGGTCACTGGCCTTGGAATGGAATTAATGGAAGTTTTCTATTTTTGGTTAAAGAAATTCTGAATTTTTTAACAAGTTTTTTCTAATTCCGCTTCCAGAAGCACAGGGCTAGTCCAACCGTTTTGGATGCTAAAAACCACCTACAGTAAAGCACATGGTGAGTCAAGTACAGTAGTTACTAAAGGACTTGCTGCTGTTGACTAGCGTAAGGACTTGGAGTGGTGGTATGTTTTTTTTTTTTTTTTTTTTTTACTGAAATAGGCTGTGAAGTAATGGGGAATCCTAGCTAATCTTGTGATCTGTGGGACTACTGGACATGAGGTAGAATTGCAGTGAGGTAGATAAATGAAATAATTAAATAAAATCTAAAAAAATAAATAAATAAACATAAAAAAACTGTGCAAATGGAACAAATACACAAATGGAGGCAGGAACGTGGTAGACATGAACTGGACAAACTAGGACACACTAGGCGAGTCTGAGAGACTGTATTTGACAGTCTGTTGTCTGATTATGCCCTTTTTCATAAAAGGCACGTGCCACGATCCCGGTACACACCTTTGCTTTGGCACTGTTTCATAGGAAAGGCATGGCTGTTCAGGTCCAGGGCTCCGCATGGCGTCCCAGTCCAGAACTAGGAATTAGTCCAATGGAGCCAACCATTAAACCTTCTGTCATTTATTATAACTAGGAAACTAACGGTCTTGTCCGTCTCCTTTGACGTCAGTAAAATTCGATAAGGTACTCTGGGTAGATCTGGTTGCTGTCGAAGATGACGAAGATCTTTGGGTTGACCATGTCGTCCACGCAGCTGTCGAAGAAGTTGGCGATGCTCAAGTCTTTGGAGGGCGGCCGGCAGAAGTGAGGGTGACCCACTGTGAACTCCCCTACCAGTACCCGCGCCAGGAACATGCACTTGTAAGGTGGCTCGCTTTGAAAAATAGGCGGAGCCAGGCCGTGTCTCTGCAGTGTGAAGTTATGCTTGCTGGTCGAGTGGCAGAACTTACTGGAGTACTTGGCGTCACGAGCGAAATAGCTTCCTGTGGAAAAACAGAGAAAATCTGATTATAATAACACCTTATGTCTATCTCTCATATACAGCTCTGTAAAAAAAAATAAGAGACTACTTTGATTTTACCAAATTAAAAAGTCTGGAATATAATCAAGAGGAAGATGGATGACCACAAGCCATCAAACCAAACTGAACTGCTTGATTTTTTGCACCAGGAGTGGCAAAAAGTTATCCAAAAGCTATTGGACATGATATCAAGATTCCATCCGTACTGCACAATCAAAAGAAACTGAGTGAGAATATTGGAGCTGCATGGGATGGATTATCACAAAACTCCATTAGGAACCTCTACAACTAAGTAAATGCCAAGATGTCTGGTATGGTGCATTACACATTATTTCTGTATGTGTAGCTCAATAATTAAGTCTAAATGTTTAATCATTTATTGTCTCTGGTAAACTTTATTTTTCTTCAAAAGTATTTTCGCAACCATTTCTTTAGAAATTAGTATATAATTTCTGCAATTGAGAAAAGATGGACAGAATTACAAAACTGAAAAAAAAAATCACAAAAATTGCAAATATGTAAAAAATAAAACAGTATTTCATAAATGGATTTTATAATGTTTCGAAACCTGAACTATAATTTTTCTGTTAGGAAACAGACCTTTCCCATAGACGTCCCCGTGGCTTCCAGTAAGTCTCCAGTCGAAGTTGTATGTGCATATGGCCTGGATGTTACTGTGTCCTGTTCCATGAAACAGCATCCTTTCATCAATGTCTATTACACGCTTGATCTTCCTCAGCTGAGCCTTTTTCCTTTAGCAAATAATAAAAAAAAAACATTTAACAGGGTTGAAAGATTTCATAAATACTTTAATGGTAATTATTTAGTAATAACAACAGTCATAACAAGGTGCTCGTGTCTTCCTAAATCTTCTTTAACAGACAAATGAATAGATTTAGTAAATTAAATGCGTATATGTATATAAATATCAATTACTTTCTCAACTCGTTTACAAACTAATAAATTTGTCTAGTTGAACAGGGTTACCATATGACCACATTTCATGGAAGTATATTATTATCAGAATCATAAGTTATACAAGGTATTAAAAGGTATACAATTTTTTGCCATCGGCTACCAGAGCCCTGAGAGAGCACAATTGGCATTGCTATCTCTGGGTGGCGCTCTCCCCACATCACTCCAAAGTGTGTTGTAGATCAGCACAAGGCATCTGTGAGCTGATGTATCAGAACAGAGTCGCCGTGCTTTCCTCTGAGAGAGCTGTGATGCTCCTCAGTAATGCTGCATCAGCAGCAGTTCAAAAAGAGGTGGTGGCTGACTTCACATGTATCGGAGGAGGCATGTGCTAGTCTTCACTCTCCTGGTGTTGGGGCATCACAAGTGGTAGGGGGAGTATTAAAGAGAGAGCTGGGTAATTGGCTGTGTAAATTGGGGATGAAAAAATAGAAAAAAAAGTAAAAATATGGTAACATGGTAAATACTATTTTTTTTAATGGACTGTATGTGGCATATCGTATATTCACAGGTGTAGTTCAGAACTCACTGAGAGTATCAGCAGCGTGACTGTATGATATCTGATATCACACACAGCAATACAATGCTGAAGTAAACACAAGAGATGTGTACCTGCAGAAAAACTCCCATAGGTCCAGGTTCTGTATTCTCTGGATGGATCTGATTGGCTGACTCATGGTCCTCTCATACAGCCGTGCCACCTCCTTATACTCGTATGTGTCTCTGCACAGAGGGATGAGCTAACAGACAAAAAACAAGATGACATTAGGGATTTAACGGAGGTAGTGATGAACACAATTGCAAAGCCACATATATATCATTACTGTTTAAAAGCTTGCACTGAGACACTATGAGCAGGAGGTCGCTGATTCGAACCCCCACTCATGCAGCTTTGCCATCAAGCCGACAGCGCTCAGAGGGAGCAAAATTAGCCCTGCTCCCTCTGGGTGGGTAGATGGCGCTCTCTCCCCACATCACTCCTAGGGTGATGTCTGCAGCACAGGGCGTCTGTGAGCTGATGTACCTGAACCGAGTCGCTGCATCAGCAGCAGCTCGAAAAGAAGCGGTGGCTGGCTTCACATGTATCGGAGGAAGCATGTGCTAGTCTTCACCCTCCTGGTGTGTTTGGCATTACTAGTGATAGGGGGAGTCCTAATGAGTGTGTTGGGTAATTGGCTGTGTAAATTAGGGAGAAAATGGAAAAAAATAGAAAGTGTGTGCCATTACTTCTGCCATGCCATGCCATGTTTTTAAAACAAAGTTGCTAGATATTTTTAATGAATAAAATATGCACAATCCTAAATACTCTAATGTATTCTATTTTTTTAAATTAATAAACTATTTGCATAACTTATATTTTAATCAAATGGAAGTGGTGTGTACTTTTGAATCTTTTTTTACAGTCAAAACTTCTTTTTTACCTGATATGGCTCGTCTGTGTTAACTCGTTCCCAGTGGCAGGGGACTGGGAGGGCCAGGTTATCACAGATGAATCTGAACACAAATAAGAAAGAAATTAATGCATGCACAATATAGGCTACCAGTCAGGCGTGAGACAATATATCGATATTGTGGTATATTGTATAATTTCGATTGTATGGAGTTGTATTGATAAGTGGCATCAAACATCAATAATTTTATTTAAACAAAGTCACTATAATCGTAAGATGCCCTGTGATTCACATCTAATTACAGGATGAGGACACAGCTTAATTTAAAACAGTCCTATACAAATGAATAAATAAGTTACCTAAATCCAGTGGCAGACTGTAGGGCTCTTTTTATTGGTCTCTGTTTTCCAGTTGTGACGTTGATTTGCTTCATAACTACAAATGAAAGAGAGAGATTAAGAAGCAGATTAGGGTCAAAAGAATCCAGAAGTTTGAGGTCATATCATTCCTACAGTTTAGTCTTACTTCCCACCTGAAAAGTCTAATCTGTACGTATATTTAGGAGTGTAGAAATCCATAGAGCCGTGCTGGTTTCTACTGTAGTTCTGCTCGATCTGATCACTGGTCACCGAGCATCCTGCACTGGGATCAATCTGCAGAGGACACAGAGGAAAATTGATCAGATTAGATTACAACCCAAAAAGAATGAAAAAGGATGGGATAGTATGGAAAATGCAATAAAAACATGAATAAAGAGTTACTTTAACAAATACTCCTTAAAAATGGCTGTGGAAAACTTATGAAGGCTTATGTTAACCATGAAGTCATCTGGCATGGACCATCACACAGTAGAAATACAGTGGAAACACAGTGTATTGTGGTCTTAAGAGCCAGTATTCTAGATCTTTCTTGGAGAAAATAGATGCTATTAGTGTGCTCCAGAACACAGATGAAAAGACCAAAAGCCAGGCTCTGTTATTGTATGAGGTTTGTGTCAGTACACTTCTGTGATACAGCATTAATGCAGAAAAGTACACTGAGATCTTAGAGCAACATATGCTGCCTTCAAGATGACAGATTCTGCAGGGACATGCTGCACACATCACAAAGACATGGCTAAAAGAATTGGCAACATTATATTGTGGTAAATGCTTTATCATCCCAACTATTTTGGACTGTATTGCAGACCTAAAATGCAGGAATCTATGTTTATAATTAAATGCAATGAAGTTTAAATACAGTTGTGTTCAACATTAATCAACCCCCACTGCTGTAAAGCATTTTAGCAAGTTTAACATTTATTTTTTTATCTTGTTCAACCAGGTGGAAGGAACCATGGATTCAGTTAGCTACCAGAAGATGTTGGGTGGACATGCCATGCAGTCAGTGAAAAAGCTGAAGCTTAGGAGACGTTGGTTCTGCCATGGCTTGCTTGCAGAAGAAGGGCTAGAAGGTTCTGGAGTGGCCATCACAATCGCCCATCTTTACTCCTATAAAAAATCTCTGGTATGCCTAAGGCAGTTGCAACACACAAGCCCAATAATGTCAAAGAACTGGAGGCCGTTGTCCATAAGGAATAGGCTAAAATACCTGTTGATCACTAAAAGAAACTTGTGTCAAGATATGTTTCACATCTGAAGGACGTTATTACTGCCAAAGAGAGCTGTACTAAGTACGAATGTTGAATGTGACTAAGGGGTTGTATAGTTTTGTCAATGAGGAAATCCCAAAAAGAACTTGTTGATATATTAGAAAAAGTATTGATGTAATTTAAGTTGGTGTGTGGTTGGTGTGGCACAGTGGATAACACCACTACCTTCTAGTGCGCTACCACATCAAGTGTGTGACCCACCACTGTAATAGAAATAACCTTGTAAGTCACTTTGGATAAAACTGTCAGCTAAATGCCATACAAAGTTGCATTTGTCCTTATTTAATCTGATTGTGAATAAGTTTAAAAAATAAAGTTAAACTTGCTAAACACTTTACTGCAATGGAGGCTGACTTATTTTGAACACCACTGTGTGTTGTGTTAATACAGCCTGCAATCAAATAAAAGTACAACAAAATGTAAGTGACATTTTTTCCTTGCATTTTTGCAAGGAAGCAAACTTG
The DNA here is from genome assembly GCF_023375975.1 of Astyanax mexicanus. Taxonomy (NCBI): domain Eukaryota; kingdom Metazoa; phylum Chordata; class Actinopteri; order Characiformes; family Acestrorhamphidae; genus Astyanax; species Astyanax mexicanus. The sequence continues at coordinate 19,624,127 of NC_064409.1, forward strand.
TAAAAGCTGACCAAGGAAGAACCACATACTTCAAACATATGCCACACTCCACACTCTGCCAGGTAGAACCAGTGCCAGTTGGGTTCTGATGTGTCCATCTCCTCCTCACCGCTCTCCTCCTCAGGACTCCTGGGGTTAAAGATGGTGTTCTCCACATGCTGCTGCAGACACTTGTCACCTGCAGAGCAATGCATCTACAAAAAAAATACAAAATGTCATTACCACAATTTGCCAAAACGAAAACAACTGGAAACATAAGCAACTGTTACAAAAAGTACAAAGTGTTAGATCATGTAAAATGGTAGAGCGAAGCATAGTGCACAGAGGTTACAGACCTTCTGCAGTCAATTACTACAGACCTCCAAATTTCATGTGGCCTTCAGAGTAAGGAGAGATCCATGGAGTGAATTTCCATGGCTGAGTAGCTGCATCTAAGCCTTACATTACCCAGCAACCATCTGGTGTCAAGCCTGCTTCTCTAACATGTAATAACATATCTGGCTAAATGTGGCCTAATAACAGTATAATTGATTAAATTAAAATAATTAAAATCTCACATAAGTACAACAAACCTCACAGTTTACTTTTTATGTATATAAAACAGTCTGTTCATGCAGGAAAACCTTCTAATGTGGCTGAACCTTTTGCACTTTTTCATATTCCACTGCTGTAGATAACATGTACTTACTTGTAAATAATATCCATACCCCATTACTGCTTTCATGTATATATTTCCATCATGGATGTAAAGTTAACACTAATTAATATTTATATTTTGTTTTTTATTCTTTCTTTATTGTATATTTTCTATTTTTATCTTTATGCGGCATACTTGGCGAGGGGCAAAGAAAGAATTTCATTGTACGAGGAAACTTGTTTCTTACTGTGCACATGACAATAAACTCTTTGAACTTTGAACTGAATTAAACCAATACTGTAAAGAAGGGTGGGCCAAAGTTCCTCCACAGAGATGTGAAAGACTCATTGCCAGTTATTGGTAAAGCTTGATTGCAGTTGTTGCCGCCAAGGGCCGTCAAAAGTTTGGATGCACATTCAATGTTTTTCTTTATTTCTTTATTTAGTTAATTTTCTACATTGTTGATTAATATTAAACCTGATGAATTATGTAGTATACAGTAATAAAAGTGTTTGTACGCCACAATTTCCTGACCTAAACCAAATTATGATGGTGATTTGGGATGAGCTGCAGCACTGCATGAAGGAAAGGCAGCAACTATTGTTCAGCACCTTTAGGAACTCCTTCAGGATGCTGAGAAGAGTGTGCAAATCTGTTCTCAAAGCTAAATGTGGTACTTTGAAGAATCTAAAGTATAAAACATTCCTTTTTACAGTGTTTACACTATAATTCTGTATGTGTCCTTGTATAGTTTATGTATAGTCTCTTAAATATTAAATTTATAATGTAAAAATTATTTTAAAAATAGAAAACCTATTGAATGAGAAGACGTGCAACCTTTTGGACTGGAACTGTAGGTCTTTTGGAGATACAATATTTCTGTATGACAGTGACATACTACTATACAGCTCTGAACAAAATAATAGACCACTTAAAAGTGAATTGAAAACCTCTGGAATATAATCAAGAGGAAGATGGATGAGCACAAGCCATCAACCCAAGCCGAACTGCTTGAATATTTGCACCAGGAGTGGCATGAAGTTATCCAAATGCAGTGTGTAAGACTGGTGGAGGAGAACATGCCAAGATGCATGAAAACTGTGATTAAAAACCAAGGTTATTACATCAAATATTGATTTCTGGATTCTTAAAACTTTATGAACATAAACTTGCTTTCTTTGCCTTATTTGAGGTCTGAAAGCTCTGCATCTTTTTTGTCATTTCAGCCATTTCTCACTTTCTGCAAACAAATCTGTTTATTTAACTCAAACATGTACCTACAAAATCAGGGAAACTGATTCAGAAACTGAGGTGGTGCCTTAATTTTTTTTTTCAGTGCTGTATATTAAAAATGCTACAGTAAGAATTGTGTTAATGTAAGTTTGATCAGTTATACTGTTATGGTTTACTTTCAGTATTCATCCAGAAACACAGAAAGATGGTAATCTAACTCTCACTCACTGCAAAAACTAACTTTACTGAATAAAACACTGGATAGTTATTACACTGTTACATTATATCTGTAATTTATCAGCAGAATAAACACATACTTCATTTACACCCTTTTCACTGAGCTCCAGGGTGAGTGAATCTCTCAGTATTCAGCGCTGGGCTGGTGCTGTACAGTGTATTTTAGCTATATACTGATAATAGAAAAGAGAGTAATTAATTAATCAGTGCTGTTTAACTGCAGTGAGCTTAAATCCACTATCATTACCTTATCCGCTGCTGCTCGAGCCCCTCGGCTGCACTGCTACAGTCTCTCTTATCTGCCCTGCAGAACCAGTACAGTCCGCCCAGTTTAAAGGCAGTAATGTCTGGGTTCCGGCAGTATCACTGTCCTCATCATTTTCAGCGAAATATCAATCTTTTTCATTTTTATTTCCTTTCCTTTTCGCTTCGTTGTTATTGTTTACCGGGGCTTCCGCATTCGTCACGGCTGACGTCGCCCTGACGCTCCCGTCCGCATCCATGAAGAAAAAAAAAAGATTTATTTATTTTTTAAAAAGAAAGTGATGATTTTCTATTAAATGTTTTAAAATATAGATTTATCCATTTTATAAGTAATATATATTGTTTGTTGGTGCACAACACGACCCGAATAAATGTCTGTTTCCTATATCTATTCAATAAACTGAATCATTCAGTATTGAACATACAGCTCTGGCAAAAAATAAGAGACCACTTCTGATTTTGCTATTCATAGGTGTATGTTTGTTTTATTCCGTAAACTACGGACAACATTTCTCCCAAATTCCAAATAAAAATATTGTCATTTAAAGCATTTATTTGCAGAAAATGAGAAATGTATTTGAGACCTCAAATAATGCAAAGAAAACACGTTCATATTCATAAAGTTTTTAGAGTTTAGAAATCAATATTTGGTGGAATAACCCTGGCTTTTAATCAAAGTTTTAATGCATCTTGGCATGTTCTCCTTCACCAGTCTTACACACTGCTTTTGGATAACTTTATGCCACTCCTGCTGCAAAAATTCAAGCAGTTCAGCTTGATATGATGGCTTGTGACCATCCATCTTCCTCTTGATTATATTCCAGATGTTTTCAATTTGGTAAAATCAAAGAAACTTATCATTTTAAGTGGTTTCTTTTTTTTTCAGAGCTAAATAAACCCTGCTGGCATTTCAATGCTGAATTAATGTTGATTTAACGTTGATGTTATGGTTGAATCAATGTTGGATTTGGTGTTGATTTTAAAAACTGCCAATGTTGTTTTAACGTTGTGCGTTAAACCTTTAATAAACCACAGCTCAAAATGTCTTTGATAGTAACTACTCTCACATTTTTTAAATTAATAGCTGGAATATGTTGCTCTGTAATGAGAAAATTTACCAGCTCTGCTTAACAGGCTTACAAATGAGATGCAAATTTAGATGTTTGAATATATTTTCATCAAAAGTTTATTTAGTACAGTTAAAAAAATTATGTTCTTAATTGTTTTTGGCATACAAGTTTAAGAATACAAGCTGGCCTGAGCACTAACAACGGCAGATTAGCCAGTTAGCTAATAGGCTAACTGGCAATGGTGACCATTGAATAACGGGCTAAAAGGAGGATAATAATAAAGTATGCAGAGAAACAGATACAGTCTTTACTTACAGAACTACAAATTCTACTATATGCTCAGTGGACCTAAAAATTGAGTATTGAACCAACAACCCTGTGATTATCACTGTTACTTGCTCAATGATAATTCAAGATATATTCAAATTATATTATATTTGACTTTAAACATAGCCAAACTGTTTTTGGAATTGGAATTCTCTGGAATCCTGAATTCCCTGCAGGAGAAGAAATGCTCCCTCTGAGCTGCCAAACCATCTGAGCCAGACCAGACACGCCCTCCCAACGGATAGTTTTAATCCCACCCATTTTCAGACAATCCCCTCCCCCAAGCTAGGATTGGCCAATGGCTCTTAGCAGCTAATCCTAGTGTAGGTGGGCGGGGCTCGGCGTTAAACGGGCGGGAAACAAAACTGGCGCTACAAGGTTGTGGGAGCCAGATCCAGAGAAATGGGGCGTGGCTTCCGGAAAACAGGTGGGGATAAGAGTGCTCCCACACAAACTCCCAGAGCATTCCCCACAACTGTCTGATTCTGCAGAACTTAGTTCACTGCACTCTCACAGGGAATAATCACAGCTGATTCTGGTGAGTCTGCATTCGTCTTTTACTCCATCCTGCTCTTCATTCTGCAGATATTTTAGTTATTTTTGCAGAAATGCAGTCATTTTTCTTATTTAGTGGAGCTGCTGCAAGTTAAAAACTTTCTCATATTCTGGAAGTTGTTCATGAACAGTGTATTATTACACATCAGGGTTGTTTAGTGAGAATGCTTTGTTCTGGAAGCCAATATTGGCTATTTTATTACACATATGCTATGTTGCAGATTAAATTGATTTAATTTAGCATTCTATTACTCCTAAGGGTGCTTTTAATTTATTTATGTGTTCAGTTTAGATCAGATTGGGATAAACTAGGTTATACTTTTAGGGCTGTTCTGTTACACCTAAGTGCTGTTTTTAAATCAGAATGTTCCATATATTATTGGATAGACTACAATTTTTTGAGGCAAACAATTTTGTTCTGAAAAGTTTTAATGGCTATTATACTACACCTACGAGTTTTAGTGTATTTGTATATTTAGATTAGATTGTTAGGGAAAAAGTTTTGTTCTGGAAAGTTTAGATAAGATTAGATAGATGTTTATTTATTTTATTTTATTATTTAAATAGATCAGAATGAATGAGATGTGATTTCATTTCATTACATTATATATTACATTATATAAAATTACATTATATAACATTGTTAAGGGGAAAAAGTTTGTTCTGGAAAGTTTAGATGAGATTAGATTGTTGTTTGTTTGTTTGTTTATTTATATATTGAAATCAGATTAAATGAGATTAGTTTTAGTGTCTTCATTTGTTCACATTTGACTACATTTTTATGAAACTTATGTTTTAAAAAATATTTTAGTTGCCATTCTATTACAATTAAAATTATATCAGGGTTTTTATTATTGTTATTTTTGATTAGATTAGCAACCCTGTCACGTTTTAACGTAAATAACTTGCCAATGTTGATACAAATATTAACATTAATATTAATAATGACTGTATGGTTATGGAGGAAAATATACTTTTTGTAGGATGAACATATCTTTCATGTTATGGGCTTGAAAAAAATCTGAAAATTGTGAGAATGAAAAATACACAGTAAATTCACCAGTGTTAAATTAACGCTATTAGTGTTAAATGTTAAGGTTACCCTGAGAGTGTAAAACTGTACACTACTGTGTTTATTTAAAACTAGTGAATTTACTGTGTAGCTCCTGATTTGTTGGTGTACTGTGTGGGAAATCAGAAGATATGATGCATTCTGAAGTGCACTATTCAAAGTAACAGTGACAGTCAACTTCAAAGTCATTCTTTCTCATTACAGTTATGTTAGGATTAATTATGCAAACATTGTACCCGCAATGCAAATCTAAATGTGAAAAAAAATCATTATAATTTGACATGCACTGCAGTGTGAGCGTGTGTGAGAGAGAGACAGGCTTCATGGGGGAGAGCAGAGGGGAAGACACTCCTATCAGCGGGTCTGCAGATCCTCAGAAGGAGAATGAACCCGGTGGTCCAGAGCACAGAGAGAAGTGGGCCAATAAGACGGAGTTTCTGCTGTCCATGGCTGGAGAGATCATCGGCCTGGGGAACGTGTGGCGATTCCCTTACCTGTGCTACAAGAACGGAGGAGGTGTGTGTGGTTAAATAATACGTATGGGTTATATTACTATGACCCATGTTACATATAAGAACCTACATACTGTATATGACTAGAGATTATAGTAGAAATATTTGTGGTCACAAATGTTTTTTTTTTTTTTTTCATTTAGGGGCGTACTTACTATTTGTTGCCTGTGGTTTAGACATTAGTGGCTGTATGTAGAGTTATACAAGCTGTACACTGATTACTTTACATTATATAAAAGTGTCATATCTTTAGTGTTGTCCCATGAAAAGATATAATACATTATTTATAAAAATGTGAAGGGTGTTCTCACTTTTGTGAGATACTTTATATATATATATATATATCATACATATGAGACTCATATCAGACTTATTATGTAGTATGTACTAGGGGCGGGTGATATGGCTCTAAAATAATATCACGATATTTCAGGGCATATACTTGGCAATATAGGAAAACAGAAAAATAATTCATTTCATAATTAAATTCATTTCAGGAATATAGTATAATAGTTACAGTATAATCATAATGTGACAACATAAATAATATAGCATAAAATAATATAATGCAGCAAAACATATTGCAGAATATTTCCATGCATATAAACTGCAAACAAAAACTATAAACTAAAACAATTATACAACAAAAGCTTCACAGTAAATAATAGACTACTTTTAAGACAAAATATCATGGTATTTCTGTGTCACGATATATTGCATACGATATGATATTGCCCACCCCTAGTATGTACAATACATTATTCTGAAAGTAATGATACTGTATATAGACATACACAATATATAATTGTTTTAAAGCAGTTGAAGCTATGGATTATTTCACAAACATAATATATGTAAGACATTTGACGCCACATCCTGTAATATCCTATAAAGCTCCACTGATATGAGGGTGGGAAAGAGGATGACTAAAGTCCTTTAGGATTTGTTATCTCTTTAGACTAATAGAGGAGATTAATATCTAAAGCTCTGTACATCACAAAACCTCCCAACTGCTTTAGAGCTCCAGCAGTGAATGAAAAGTAAATCCATCAATAGCTCTCTGTGTTTTTTGGAACTCCACATGATGAAGAGCAGGGCATGCCCAAACACAGTCATTCATACGCCTCTGTAAACAACATGCTCCTTTTGCTTTTGCTGTTGTTGTCTGAAGTCCTTATGGCAGGATTTAGATGATAGTTTCTTAAAGAGTCCATATCCTTCACTTTTGTAATATTTGAACTTTAACCCTGAGAAGCATTTATCATGCATGTCAGAACTGCTTGTTGTTTAAGAGTCACAATTCACAATGCAGCATTAGATTGCATTAACCCTTTTTTACACAGGGAGTCCTGCTGGGTCTGGGCATTTTTGGCCTTTTTTTTTTAAATAATTTTATTTATATTTTTTTTCCATTTTCTCCCCAATTTACACGGCCAATTACACAACTGACTCATTAGGACTACCTCTATCACTAGTAATGCCCCAACACACCAGGAGAGCGAATACTAACACATGCTTCCTCCGATAAATGTGAAGCCAGCCACTACTTCTTTTCGAGCTGCTTCTGATGCAGCATTACCGAGCAGCCAGAGCGCTTGGAGGAAAGCGCAGCGGCTCGGTTCTAATACATCAGCTCACAGATGCCCTGTGCTGCAAACACAACCCTAGGAGTGATGAGGGAAAGAACGCCATCTACCCACCCGGAGGGAGCAGGGCCATTTTTTTATTTTTAATTAATTAATTGTTAATAAAAAAAAACTTGTAGATGTTTACTTTATTACAAATGCAAGTAATATAAACAACACATATGTCAAATTTGTCAACTTTACCTTTGGTAAATCACATTTATGAATGGAAATGCCACTTTAAACAAAATAATCAGCAAACATACAAATGAATTAAGTTTTCCCAAAACTGTAGTGTATTATTTACTTGAATCTTGTCAGTTTGCTCATAACATCTTTCAGAACAACACATTAGCCCCGCAGAACACGACCATTTGTATACCAGGCTATATTGTCACGGACAGGGAGGGATAAGAAGGTGGACGTAATTACAGGTAAAACAAATGAGGTAAAAGCACAGGTAAGAAAAACACAAAACCAGACTAAACAAGACTAAGAAAACATGACTGACATGACCAGACAAGGAAAATTTAACTAAATGTCCAATAAGGAACACTAAAACAAAGGGGCTCTATATAGACAGAGACTGGGAATACATAGGGAAGGGAACGAGGGGGTGGGATTACAAACAAGACAGGTGGGAACAATAATGACAGGGCAGGGCAGGGCTAGGGCTGAGAGAAGATAATAACAAAACCGTGTCATGTGCTTAAAGAGCACATGGCCAGGATCCAGTCCTGGATTTCGTAATATTTGATAGGTGTATTGCTAACTGGCAAATTAAAAATAAACTGCCTGGCCCCAAAATAAAGTTGCCACCTGGATTTAAGTAAGAAAATGATCTGGTGTTGTTGCTACAGTTGGTCAGGTCTAGGTTCAGCAACAGTGCGTGCTGGAAGAATGAGGTCAGCTGACTCCCTGAATGTACTGAATATAGACCAGATTATTCCATCAATGGATTATTTCTTCCTGATGGCACTGAAAACTAAAAACAGGTTTCAAAGACCTGAAGACCTTACTATGGCTTAATGGACTATATGAATCAATGTATGGTGGATTTTAAAGCATTAATGATGTGCTACAGTGTACTACATTGCACTTGTATGACATATGAATTGGGTTGGATTCAGCATGAATAGTTATGTTAACTTCACTCAGAAATTCATATTTGATACAACTGATTCTGGGCTTGTTTGTGTCTGTATGCAGGTGTTTTCTTCATCCCATACTTTGTTTTCCTCATCTTTTGCGGGATCCCCGTCTTTTTCTTGGAGACGACATTGGGTCAGTACACCAGTGAGGGAGGGATCACTGCCTGGAGGAAAATCTGTCCTATGTTTGAAGGTAACAGTTTTAACAGCTTGCAAGCAAGTGTGTGAAATGGCTACAGGACTTGAATTTCCCAACACTGGATTGAGTTTTCTGCCCCTCCCGCTCCTCCCCAGAAACAAAGTTCACGCTGATCAGTAAATATATATACATTACATTACATTTGGCAGACGCTTTTGTCCGAAGCGACTTACAATAGTCAAGTACAATGTAAAATAAGTTTAAAGGTAAAACATCTTTGGATAGGGATAAAAGGAGGTCAAAGGGGAATAATAGGATAGAGGAGTGAAGGAGGGGAAGAAGGAAATGAGGTTAGAAGTAGTTAGTGTGTTAGAGGTGTTAAGAGAGTAAGTGCTCTTTGAAGAGCTCTGTCTTCAGGAGTTTCTTAAAGATAGCGAGAGATTCTCCTGATCTGGTAGTGGAAGGTAGTTTGTTCCACCATTGGGGAACTCTGTATGAGAACAGTCTGGATTGCTTTGTGTGAGTGTTTGGCAAAGCGAGGCGACGTTCATTGGAGGAGCGCAGCGGCCGGGAGGTAGCGTAAGCCTTCAGGAGTGAGTGCAGGTAGGAAGGAGCCTGTTCTGTCATCACCTTGTAGGCGATTGTAAGAGCTTTGAATTTGATGCGAGCATCAACTGATAGCCAATGGAGCTCAATGAGCAGCGGGGTGACATGTGCCCGTTTTGGTTGGTTGAAGACCAGACGTGCTGCTGCGTTCTGGATCATCTGGAGTGGTTTTACTACACAGGCCGGGAGGCCAGTTAGCAGGGCATTGCAGTAGTCGAGGCGTGAGATGACGACCGCTTGCACCAGGAGTTGGGTGGCCTGTTGCGTCAAGAACGGTCTAATTTTTCGGATGTTATAGAGCGCAAAGTGGCAGGACCGAGCAACTGAGGCCACATGGTGCGTGAAGGAGAGTTGGTCATCAACCAGAACACCCAGGTTCCTAGCAACCTTTGTCTGTGAGAGAGAGAGAGAGTCGATACTTATCGAGAAGTTGTGTTGAAAAGATGGTTTTGCTGGTATAACCAGAAGTTCAGTCTTTGAGAGATTTAATTGAAGGTGATGCTCCTTCATCCATGAGGATATGTCAGAGAGACACTGCGATATCCGTGCAGAGATTGAGTGATCTTCAGGTGAGAACGACAGGTATAGCTGGGTGTCATCAGCAAAGCAATGGTAGGAAAATCCGTGTGAGCGGACAACCTGACCAAGAGAGGTGGTGTATATGGAGAAGAGAAGGGGTCCCAGTACCGAACCTTGGGGAACCCCAGTGGATAAGGAGCGGGCTGAGGACAGCTGTCCTTGCCACGACACCTTGAACGAGCGCCCAGTGAGGTACGATCTGAACCATGACAGCACATTGTCTGCGATCCCCATGTTTGAGAGTATAGTTAGGAGGAAGTCATGGTTGACTGTGTCAAATGCGGCCGAGAGGTCCAGCAGAATGAGCACTGAGGACTGACCTGCAGCTCTAGCAGTTTTCAACGCTTCAGTCACAGACAACAGAGCCGTCTCGGTAGAGTGTCCTTTTTTGAACCCAGATTGGTTCTGGTCCAGAAGGTCATTCTGGGAGAGGAAGCCAGAGACCTGATTTAAAACTGCTCTCTGGAGTGTTTTAGAGAGAAAGGGTAGTAGTGAGACCGGTCTGTAGTTATCAACCTGGGCGGGGTTGAGAAAAGGCTTTTTAAGCAGTGGTGTCACATGTGCTTGTTTGAAAGCAGTCGGGAAAACACCAGAAGTTAAAGAGGCATTGATGGTGTGAGTGATAGCCGGAATGATTGCAGGTGAGATAGTTTGCAGTAGGTTTGAAGGAATTGGGTCAAGCGGACACGTAGTAGGACGGCTACGTGTTAGGAGAGCCAGTGTCTCGTTCTAAAAAAATAAGAGATCATTTAAAAATGATGAGTTTCTTTGATTTTACCTAATTGAGAACCTCTGGAATATAATCAAGAGGAAGATGGATGATCACAAGCCATCAAACCAAGCTGAACTGCTTGAATTTTTGCTCCAGGAGTGGCATAAAGTTATTCAAAAGCAGTGTGTAAGACTGGTGGAGGAGAACATGCTAAGATGCATAAAAATTGGCATTGATTAAAATTCAAATATTGATTTCTGAACTCTTAAAACTGAATATAAACTTGTTCTCTTTACATTATTTAAGGTCTGTATTTCAGCCATTTCTTATTTTCTGCAAATAAATGCTCTACATGACAATATTTTCATTTTGAATTTGGAAGAAATGTTGTTTATAGATTAAAACTACAATGTTCGTTTTACTTGAACATACCTATACATAGCAAAATCAAAAAAACTGATTCAGACACTAAAGTGGTCTCTTATTTTTTTCTTCCAGAGCTGTATATTAGCTTGGTCTAGTAGGAAATTTGACCTGTACAGATACTTTTTCCTACTTGGACTTACTACTGCTACTGCTTTTTTCAGTTTTCACAATAGCATTTATTTTCCAGCAAATAATATTAGCATAGCATAATTTAATTTAGGACTTCTAGGCTAACTGTGCATTTTGTATCTGCAGGAGTTGGAATTGCCTCTCAGGCTATAGTGATCTATCTGAACATCTACTACATTGTGGTTCTGGCCTGGGCTGTCTTCTACCTCTTCAACTGCTTCCAAACCACCCTGCCTTGGACAACCTGCAACAATGTGTGGAATACAGGTACAGTCAGTAAATTATTTTAAATTAAAATGATCTTCCAGCTGATCCATAACGGATTATAATTTTATTTCCAATTAGGGGTGGGCGATATGGCCCTAAAATAAAATTACAATATTTTATGGTATTTTTGTGATAACAATACTCAATACTGATTTTTTTATCTTCAAGAATACACTACTGCACAATACTAATAATGCACTCCATATATCTCCTTATATCCAGTACTGCAGTAAAATTAATGATACTGGACAGATATTATCTGTCTCTAGTATATATATTATAGGAAATGAGAACAGTGTGAATTTTTCTTTAGCTAAAAACAGTAAAAAAGTAGAACCCTGATGTGTTAATTAGGGGTGGGTGATATGGCACAATATTTCAGGGTATAACATCGTTCACGATATTCAAAAATGTTGGCGATATATCGCGTACTATATGATATGGCACACCCCTATATCCAATATAAATTTCTAATGCTTATACAAGTAACAAGTGCACTACATTTCAGAAATGGCCAAACACCTACTTACCAGCCATCCATTATTAACCATTATGGAGGCTGATATGTAAATTAGGGCTTTCAACGTGAATACGCTAACGCACGCGTTTAATTTGGAATCAGTAGCGTGGTATTTTTTTTAATGCAATTAATTACGCCACAGAGTTTGACACCAACTTTTGCCGCTATCTGCTCCGCCCCCGCCCAATTTGCAGAGTTTTTTTTTTATCTGGAGCAGTTCGTTTTTGGTGAGAACGTGATCTGCTTTCTACCCGACCCAGCTATCAAATGTACTTCTTTTTAATTAAACTAAATTGATGATAAAGTACAGTTAATTAGATTATTATTACCCAGGTAATATACTGCTATGAACAAAGGCTGTCTCTGCTGCTCCATGCTGTTTACACACTGGTATGTACATGGTACAGGGCATGGTATGTACAGCGTTCACTGTTCGCTCTGTTTAATACATCTGTGCTGCATGTCCCATTGAAAACACTGTGTTTGAAAGCACAGCATTCTGTGTTGAAGCAGCTTCACACTGCACAGATATACATGCTGAAACACAGAACCTTCTATATCTTGCTATATTTACTTTCTTGTTCATGTGCCAGACAGCTCTGGCCAATCAGAGGAGACAATGTTCACACATGGTTTATTGGTGCGCATTTTGGTGCATTAAGGTTTGTGCCTGTGTGAAAACAAACCAAACAGAGGGAGAAACGCTCCAAATGAACAAACTCATCAACTCATCCGGACCAGAGAAACAAAATGCAGATGTGAAAACTCCCTTTTATATTTTTTAATATAGAATACACTTTAGCTGTTCAATTATTTTGCATTTCCTTTGGGAAATTCACTTAATGTAAAGTGAGATCAGGTGGTCAGGTGTTTTACAACTTTTTTCTATGAAAAAAAAATCATTGATATTGATAATGCAGTGCAATTTAGCATTCAGTGATCATGTATTAGTTAATCTGCTGAGCAGCTGCAGGTGCCTGCCTGCCTGTTCTTCAGCTACTGCTGAAAAGAAATCCAAAAGCGTAATCCACAACCAGTGTTCTAAAGCAGATGCAGGATTAGCCTTTTCTTTAGACTTTATGAGCAGAAGTATTCGTACACATCCTGGATCAGTGCCCTGTACAGTTTGGTAAATATCTGCCAGGCTATGAGGGAATTTACAATCCCACTATCACTATTGTCTGCCTGAACCTGAACCATGCAGGAACTTGCTTTTCTTTAGTACTGGGATTGTGATTGACTGCTTGAAAAGACAGGATATACCCCACAAAGAATGCATTATTAAGTTTTTTTTTTATATATTAGGTAAGACACCTTAGTGTGGGTGCACTTAAAAAAAGTATGCATAAAATGCAACTCGCATACAAGACACATTTAAAACAGATAGAAATCCAGTCAGTATAGGGGTGTAACGATACAGAAAATTCACGGTTCGCTTCACACCTCGGCATTAACCCCACGGTTCGGTACGTTTTTGGTGCGGTTGGTGAAAAAAATAAAAGGCAGGTAATTCTGTATAGCCTCACCTTTATTAACTCCATAATAACAATGAAACTTTATTATAATCTTGTTTTTGCTTTTTAGGATGGAATGTTGTAACAGGGATAGAGCTCTTTTATTATTAAATGCCTGAAACCAAGGTTCTCTCCTACTGTCATCGTGAGAGACTCCATCTTTTGAGTCTTGTTGGAACAAACAAACAATGAGCCTGATTGTGATGCTTTATTAATAACAAAAACTACAGCATTACTTTAACTGTTTAAACTAAAATATTTTTCCTAAGCATATTACTGGATGCATTTCAGTGTTTAATTCTTTTTTAATGCTGAGAATTTCCATTATTATTGTGAGGGAACAGTAATACAAGTGTAGTGTGGTTTAGGTCTGGAAAACTAGATCATTTTGCACTGTATTATATAGCAGTTGAAGCTCTCTGATGGGTTATGGGGTGGGGCTTCTCACTGAGGAGATCATACAGCAAAAACTCAATAAACTCTACAGGTTTCACTAATTTTCACCAATATTATTGCCACAAATAGCTACATTTGAGCTAAAGTGGCAATAAAACCCCAACAACCAACCAACCACCGAAATGATCAGATTTATCAGTTTATCCTCAAATATTCCTCATCTCCTGTTTCTATACAAAACAGGTTTTTTATGTCACTCACGCTCATATTCTAATACTATACATAATTCTACAGTTTTCTCAGGGTTTTCTGTCGTTATTTAGCTAGCTAGAGCGCTGTAAATATAAGTAATTCCGCGGACCGTGAGGCTCTGCGCGCTGCGGCGCGCTGCCGATATCTGATCCACGCAGAACCCCGGCTCCCATTCGCGAGCAGAAACGGCACAACACCACCCGCTGTTAAGCTGCTATAGTGGAAACAGCGCTTATAAATAAATTAACAAACACGAAAGTGAGGGTATTCAATCTGTAATTTCAGTTTGTTTTATTTTTTTCTTTTAATTACCGTTTTTATTAGTTTCAGTTAAGGAGAACTTTCACTTTCAGTTTTTGTTATTTCGTTCGTTTTTGTTAACAGTAATACTGTGTTACTTAGCTATATGGTGATTAGCATGCCGTAGCTTTATATAAAATTAAAATAGTATTAAAAAACAGATGACTATTTCCTGGAGCCTGGACTGACCCGAGATTTTCCATTACTTCCCTCTGGCCGGGTCGTGTCCGGGCTGCGAAATAAAAATCTAAGTATCCTGCTATTTAAAAGAATGGAAAATTAATAACAATAATAATATAGTTTTGCATACTAGAGTTTAGATTGTCTGCCTGAACCCGAGCGTGAACGCGAGACTCTACGCGAGCTCATCCGCGCGTTTAAAGCTCTGCAGCATTTAATAAAAACAGAAAAATAGAAAAACGGGTGCAACACTCCTGTGAACATTAGTTTTGCTTTTTGTTCATTAGTTCCACAAGACTCCTACAGACTGCCTGTACCGTGTATTCTGTGTGGGTTTAGGCAAACCGAACCATGATGGTTTGTAAAGAATACACTTACTACCCATACCCGTCACTCAAACTTCATTAGATGATCTGAGATGCATTTGAGACATGCTATAGCAGTGTAAATACATTTGTCTCTCCAAGATTCTTTCAACAACCAAAACTCCAGTAATGATCAATCCGCAATGAGAGAATTAGTGGCGATCAGATTTAAGTTTGACTAACTGGAACTGCATTAAACGTGTAAATATACGGTTAAAATGTAGATAATAGTTTATGGAAAGGCTTCTTTTACACTTGATTACTTGAGGTGATTATCACCTGCATTAAATCCTAAATAGATAAGGCAAATGAAGTGATCAGATCTGTCAGAATATGATGCTGATATTAATGCAGCCTGTTTGTTTCTGGCATTTGTCTGCAGTAAACTGTCACACTTTCAACCGGAGCTTGCTGTCTTCAGGCCTGCACAGATCAGACTCTGACTGGTCCTTCCTCTACAACGAAACCGACAACTACGAAAACTATGTCTACAGGTAAACTCAAGCCACAGGTGATGCAGAATTTACTCAGTAACACATAATCAAATTTAAAGTTAAACATTATATTAGAAATGTGTTGTAGCTGCAAAACACTAGCTAATATTTGCTTACCGAAACACTCACGGTTCCTCAGCGTAGCGATGTTGGGCGGCATTAGCCGCTAAACATGGCTAGCACTAGCGGTTAGTTGGTAATGCTAATGCTGCACCCAGTCTTGGTGGAAAGCTGGAAATCGAAGCTTACTGTAAATAAAAAGAAGTGCCGCTTTACTCAGCCAAATAAAGAGTTTTTTAGGAGATAAATCTGTGTAGATTAACATCCGGCGCTCATTTAACTTTTACGATTTAAACGTTTTTTTTAAGAGTATCAGTACTTAGCTTGGTTTTACAGTTCTCACCACTGGGTGGCGAGACCTGCTGAATTAAAAGGAAAATGATCCGAGGTGCAAAAAGTACTGAAAATTGTAATTAAGTAAAAGTACCTTTACTTTGCTAAAATTCTACTCAAGTAAAAGTAAAAGTACCCATCTAAAAATATACTTGAGTAAAAGTAAAAAAGTACTCAATTTAAAATTTACTTTGAGTAAAAGTTACATAGTTACTTTTAATTATTTGATGTAAAAACGTACAAATCATAAATTAAATAATAATTAAATTAAATAATTTGGACCTTTCAAGCAGTATTTGTTCAGACCACCACCTAAAACATTTTCAAGAACAAGCGGCATAGGTTTCTATGATCCATTAATTTTTCTTTACTGTTAATACGTTAATCTCATACATGTGACTATAAACCGTATTTTTATAGTTATGTTCCCAGTAAAAACTTAAGGAATTATCAAAAAAAACATAAAAACATACAAAAAAGAATGTTGTTGGCGCATGCACAGTGCCTTAAAGAAGCACATATTTATGGGTAGCTTAACTCGACAGAACACTGGTTTCACAGAGCCACACACACAAAATGCATGGAAAAGTTCAGCTGCGCTGCCATGGAGAACAAAACTCTTTTTTTTTTTATTCAAACAAGTTGTTTTTTTCCCCAGCATTTTATTTTTTACTCAGTAATGGATAGTTTTAAAAAGTGAAGTAAATGACTTGTGTCAAAATGAACTTGAGTAAAATTAAAATTACCTAATTTAAAAACTACTTTAAAAATTACAAATTACTCATAAAATCTACTCAATTACAGTAATGTGAGTAAATGTAATTAGTTACTTTCCACCTCTGGGTACAGTACAGTACAAAACAATATAGACCAGTACAGTATAATACAATGCAGTACAGTTCATTACAACACAATACAGAGCAATATAACATAAAAAGCACATTGCATTACACATTAAACAGTACAAACACAAAATATATATAGAAAACATAAAATAGTACAGTATAATAACAAACAGTGACACATAATAACATACTTACAGTGGCTTGCATAAGTATTCATACCCCATTGAACTTTTTCGCATTTTGTCACTTTTAAATGAAAGACCAACACAAAGTAGCACATAAGTGTGAAGTGGAACGAAAATGGTAGAAGGTTTTCAACATTTTAATCACATAAAACTCTGAAAAGTGTGCCGTGCAAAAGTATTCAGCCCCCTTTACTTGCTAAATGCCCTAATTAAAATCCAGTTAAATCAGTTGCCTTCAGAAATCACTTAATTAATAGAGTGAATGGAGTCCAGTAATTTATTCTCAGTACTAATACACCTGTTCTGCGAAGGCCTCAGTGGTTTGTTAGAGAACACTAGTGAACAAACAGCTTCATAAAGACCAGAAACTCATCAGACAGGTCAGAGCTAAAGTTGTGGAAAAGTTTACAGCAGGGTTAGATTATTAAAACATTTCCCAAACATTAAGAATCCCAAGGAACACTGTTTAATCCATCATCCAAAAAAATAACAATAAACTGCAAACTGGTCAGAAAAGCAGTCAAGAGGCCCATGGTCACTCTAATAAAATACGTTGAGGTTTGTGGCTGTAAGGTGACAAAATGTGAAAATGTTCAAGCAGTATAAATACTTTTGCAAGCTTCATGTTTTAAAAGTAGAATAAATTTAAAAATTAATTGCAAAAAGATCATTACACTATGTTTTATTTACCAACACCGTATTAACAATTTATCCACAAATAAACACTGACTGGCCGGATACTGAGATTTTTCATTTTAATTTTCACCTGGGCCTAAGAGGTTTGCACAGTACTGTATATTATTATACGCTGACACACACTATATATATAAAACCGTTAATGGGTCCACGATTTAGCACCACGCTCCAATTAGTGACACATGCTGTTATATATGTTATATATAAAAGGACTCGGTGGGCTGTGGAACAAGAACATTCCTTGTAGCTGTTGTTTTTTACAGTGTGGATTTATGGGAGATTAAATATGGCCCGTTTCCCTCAGCAGCAATTCCAGCGTCTCTGAAAGTCTGCCGTATGATATCGTCTCCCCGGAGGAGGAGTTCTGGCAGTAAGTTCAGCATGAACATTCCTCAGTGTTTCTGCTGTTGTTTGCTTTTGTGTGTTGCTGCTTTTTTCTTTACCGCAATTAATCAAACACAGTGCTGAACGTCTTCTTCTGACCAGCTGCTGCTGATACTGCTGTGTGACAACTGAGACTGAGATCAGTCCAACTTATACTGTAGTACTGGTGCCTCAGCTGTAAATGATGGATGATCTACACATGAGACAGAGGAGAGAGAGAAAGAGAGAGAGAGAGAGAGAGAGAGACATGTGCCAAAATGGGCATAGAATAGAATAGAATAGAATAGAATAGAATAGAATAGAATAGAATAGAATAGAAAAACAAAATTTGATATTGATCCAATACCAAGTAAATACAGGGCCAGTATTGCTGATACTGATACCAATACCAATACGTTTTACTACTACGATCTACTTTTGTGTAGAGGAGAGCAATGTATCATTTGTGATTTATTTACATAAATGAATGCATTTTCAATATGCAAATTTGAATGATTATTTAATTTTAAAAACGTTTTCCATTAATTAATCATGTTTATGATGATAATAAATCACAGGACAGTTTTCAGGCAAATAAAAATACTTTGATTAAGTAACTCTAGTAAAGATATTATATATTTATCTATTTATATATTCTCATTGGACCATAGTTGCAGCACTTAGTCCACTGCACTGGATCACTCAGAGCTCACTCCATCCTTTAGTTTTTTTTAGTTTTTGTGTAAGAAATCTGTCCAAATTAAAAAAAGACAGAATGACAGATTTCTCCCAATATAGAGAAAAATTCACTGAAAGGCCATATTGAATTAATATGATTTATTATTTTAAAGTGTGGGAAAGCATTCTTTCTTCATCTAAGTGAGAGGAGGATTTAGCACGCCAACACATCCACCCAACCCCCCCAACAAATACAAACATTTCCTAACAAGCGTGGGCTGAAACTATACACTCTACTTTCCCAAGCTCATTTTTTAATCCCCCTTTCCCCTTCAAGTATTCTTTCAGACTCTACCTCACTCTCTATTTCTTCCCTCCGAGATTTCGCAAGAGCTGTATCTGCTGGCTCGGCCGCTCCGCACACCCCTGGCCGAGCGTGCGGTTGGGAAATGCAGGCAGTGCTGCAGTTGGACCAGGTTGAATGTGTTTATGTGTGTTGATGAGAACCCCTCTGAAATAAACTCTGGAAGTGAAACATCTGCGTCCGCCGGCCCAGTGTTTGAGTTTACGGTCTGCGTGCGTGAGATGGCCACATGTGGAGCTCATAAAGCTGTATTTCCACCACCATCAGCTGCGCTCCTCCAGCTTTCTTCATCTCAGGGCAGACCACAACCAGTTAAAACCGATTCATGCATCAAAATGCATGAAATAATTTGCAGTGAGTGGATCAGACGCAGCAGTGCTGCTGGAGTTTTTAAATACCTCAGTGTCATTGCTGGACTCTGGACTATCAATAGTCCACCAACATTAAAAGTGCACAACACACACTTACACCTTATACACCACCACCATGCCAATCAGTGTCCATGCACTGCTGGTAATAATGGTAAACCGTCACTCAAATAATACTCTAGCTGTTCTGTGGTGGTCTCTCCTGTGGGGTCCTGGTCATTAAAGAACAAGGTGAAAGAAAAAGTATAGAGAGAAACAATAAATATACAGGACTACAATCTGTTCTTATAAAACTACAAAGTGTCCTAAAGTGTCCTAAATGAAGGATAATGAGTGTAGAAACAAGGAGGTGGTCATAATGTTAAGCTTGACCTGTATATATAATGTTATAGTTAAGTAAACATGTTAAGTGTTACAGTATACATGTATGTGTAAGTGAGGGTGGACTAGTTAGTTGAATACATCCTCTGTTGGAGAGTTGTCCTCTCAGAGGTGCGTGTCTGTGTTTGTGTGTGTGTGTGTGTGTGTGTGTGTGTGTGTGTGTGTGTGTGTGTGTGTGTGTGTGTGTGTGTGTGCGTGTGTTGTATATATTGTCAGGAATCGTGTGCAAAGGGTAAGAAACGATGATTTTCTGGGTCTTCCACACTATGACCTGGTGCTGTGTCTAATCCTGGTCTGGACAATCTGTTACTTCTGCATCTGGAAGGGAGTGAAATCTACTGGCAAGGTCAGCTGACACACACACACACACACAGTTTAAATGTTGAACATGTGGTCCATATACAGTGGCTTGCAAAAGTATTCATACCCCTTGAACTTTTCCACATTTTGTCACTTTACAACCACACACTTAAATTTAATTGGTAACACTTTACTTGGATGGTCCATTTGATGGCCTCTTTGATGCTCAACTGACATTCAACTAACATTCAACTACACGTCTATTAAATGCAAATGAACTAAAAGGTGAAAGTAAATGATTCTCTATTGAATAAAACCCTACATTCAACTCTAACCCAAACGCTTATCTTTATATTTTTGGATTGGGTTTAGGGTTAGATTTTAAGCTTAGGTTAAGGTTAGGGTTAGGGTTAGGTGTAGGGTTAGATTTTATGGTTGATTAAGGGTTAAGGTTAGGTTTAGGGGTAGGGTTTGGTTCTATTTTGAATCATATACATTCAACATAGGGTTAAGTTACATTTAACAGACATTCAGTTCAGTGTTAGTTGAATGTCAGTTGAGCATCAACAAGGCCCTAAAAGGGACCATCCAGGTAAAGTGTTACCATTTAATATATTGAAATTTTAAGGGATCGACAAACATCGACAAATAAAAATCTGAAATGTGTGACGTACACAAGTAATGATCCCCCCTATATCAACACCTAGTAGAGCCACTATTCGCTACAATTTCAACTGTAGGTGCTTTGGGATTTGTCTCTACCGGCTTTGCGCATCTAAAATCTGAGATTGTTGGTTATTCTTCTTTACAAAACAGCTCAAGCTCAGCCGAGTTGGATGGAGAGCCTCTGTGAACTGTAATTTTTACATCTTGCCTCAAATGCTCAAAGCGATTTAAGACTGGGCCATTTCAAACCATGAATATGTTTTGTTTTAAACCATTTCACACTATACCTCTGGCTTTATGTTTAGGGTCATTGTCTTGCTGGAAGGTAATTCTCATTCCCAGTCTCAAGTATTTTGTTGCCTTCAACAGGTTTTCTTACAGGATTGCCCTGTATTTAGCTCCATCCATCTTCCCATTAACTCTGACCAGCTTCCCTGTTCCTTCTGAAGAAAATCATTCCCACAGCATGATGCTGCCACCACCATGTTTCACAGTGGGAATGGTGTGTTCAGGGTGATGAGCAGAGTTACTTTTCCTCGCCATATAGGGCTTTGCATTTAGGCCAGAAACTTCAACATTGGTCTCATCTGATCACAACAGCTTCTTCCTCATGTTTGCTGCAATGCATATGTTTCTTTTAACAGTGAATTTCTTCTTGACACTTGACACTCTTCCATAAAGGCCATATCAAGTCAAGTCAAGTAGTTTTATTGTCAATACTGCATATGTACAGAACATACGGAGAATTGGAATTACGTTACTCTCCTTCCCAATTTTACAGCAAGTACAGATAATAGACATAATAAAAGAGAATGGGAGACACTATGGGTACAATACAGCAGGGACACAAATAGACATACATGAGACAAAAACAAGGTGCAGTAGTGTGAGGGAGAAATAGATATATAAATATAAGTAAAAAAAAGGAATAGATATATAATATAAAAGAGTGGGAGACACTATATGTACAATAAAACAAGAACACAAGAACATACGTAAGACGGAAGACAACAGTGCAATATTGATGGTGATTGAGATGGAATGACAGTATAAATAGTATATAACAGTAGTGCAAATAGGGTATATGGTATATAGCTTAAGGCTGGTAAAGTGAATGAGTGCGTAACATTCTTAAAATTCACAGTTTATGGGGAATTAAAGTTTGTATGACAGTGCAGTATATCAGTAGTGCAGGTATTGGGTGTGTAGTGCAAGTCCGTTGGAAGGGACCAGTACTTTGTGTATTGTAGTGCAGAGTTTCAGTACTGTATTTGTGGAGCTCAAGACTTATAATAGTTGTCCTGTATATAGATTCTCCCACCAGAGCTGTGTATTTCTGCAGCTCCTCCAGAGTGACCATGGGCCTCTTGGCTGCTTCTCTGATTAGTTCTCTTCTTGCTTGATCTGTCAGTTTGGGTGAATGGCCATGACTTGGTAGGTTTGCAGGTGTAGAATACTTTTTCTATTTTTGGATGATGGATTGTACAAGTTTAAAGCTTGGGATTTGTTTTTATAACCTAACCCTGCTTTAAACTTCTCCACAACTTTATCTCTGACCTGTCTGGTGAGTTCCTTGGTCTTTATGATGCTGTTTGTTCACTAGTGTTCTATAACAAACCACTTCTGTTTTCGTTCCACTTCACACTTATGCAATACTTGCATTGGTCTGTCACTTAAAATCCTAATTTAAGTTTGTGGTTGTAAGGTGACAAATGTGGAAAAGTTCAAGGGCTATGAATAGTTTCACAAGACACTGCATACTGTATATATGTTCTGTAACATATCAGTTCTTTGGGGCATATATTTTGCACCACATTTGGCCATGACGAGATGATTGCATGATGAGATTTATTTTCTGTTCTACCACATCCCAAAGATGAATGATATTCAGTTTAGTTGGTGTTATAATCATAAGTTATGTCATAAGTTCAGTCTACTTATGTCATTCAGACACCATGCCCCAAAGCAAAACCACTCTCAAACAGGTTTTTTTTTTTTTTTTTTTACGTTGGAACATGCCAGATAGCAGGGTTGAACTCTGTCTACAGATTAACTGTTATGTGAGCTTTCTTTTAATTAAAATTTATAATTTCTTTTTTTTATATATATATATATATCGTTTTCATCATGGGCCTGGATTGTGATCACTTATCATATTGCCAAGTTTTTACCAATATGAATTTATTACATTGTTTACAAAGGTGCTTGAACCATAGTTTGCTCACACTTGGTCTGGTGTATCTGTAGGTGGTGTATTTTACAGCTACATTTCCGTACCTCATGCTGCTGATCCTGTTCTTCAGAGGGGTCACTCTCCCTGGTGCTGCAAAGGGCATCACCTATTACCTTTACCCAGACATCTCCAAACTCGCCAGCCCTGATGTAAGTCTGTATGTGTGTATCTCTATGTTACTGGTTAATTACTGAAGTCTATCTAAACATTTGACACTACTGAAAGCCTAGAAAGTCATGCTTCATAAGCATGGCGTATTCTTTAGCTTACTCCATGTTTCTGGTGAATATCTTTTCCATGGATTCATAATTGACCAATTGATAATTGATTCAAATGCCAAAATAGTTGCATCCATTTAGGAAGTATGGTTCTGTAATGGTATTTAATTGGATGATGAAAAGTTACAAAGAACAATAAATTATTAAAAGTGTAGACTGAAATTGGAACTCTTCCACATACAGAAGTAGTGTGTAGTAAATGTGTAAGGCATATAGAGTAAAACTTTATAGAATAGAATAAAGCTTTATTGTCATTGTACATGACACAAGGAAATTCCAAGACAATATAAATCCAATAGTTATACAGTTCTGGAAAAAAATAAGAGACCACTTCAGTTTCTGAACCAGTTTCTCTGATTTTGCTATTTTTAGGTTTATGTTTGAGTAAAATGAACATGGTTGTTTTATTCTATAAACAACAGACAACATTTCTCCCAATTTCCAAATTAAAATGTCATCATTTAGAGCATTTATTTGCAGAAAATGAGAAATGGCTGAAGTAACAAAAAAGATGCAGAGCTTTCAGACCTCAAAAAATGCAAAGAAAACAAGTTTATATTAATAAAGAAATCAATATTTGGTGGAATAATCCTGTTTTTAAATCACAGTTTAAATGCATTTTGGCATGTTCACCTCCACCAGTCTTGCACACTGCTTTTGGATAATTTTATGTCACTCCTGGTGCGAAAAATCATGCAGTTAAGCTTGGTTTGATGGCTTGATGGCATCATCCATCTTCCTCTTAATAATATTCCAGAGGTTTTCAATTTGGTAAAATTTTTAGGTGGTCTCCTATTTTTTTCCAGAGCTGTATATCCATAAAACATTCAACTTTTTTTTTTTAATTACAAAAAGAAAATAAGTATAATATAATATAAAACCCAAATATGTACCGTATTTTTCGGGCTATAAGGCGCATTTAAAATACTTATTTTTTCCCAAAAATCGTCATTGCGCCTTATAATGCAGTGCGCCTTGTGTATGGATTTTGCTTGTGTTTACTGACCTCGATTTTTATGTGATACACGGCGCTCTGTTGTGCAGAATTCCTCACCCACGCCAGAAAAAGATCCCCCTCTTGGGCTAGCACGCGGTTACCTTTGACTGCCGTACTGCCTCTCGGCTGTGGTTCAGGGTAGCTAGTTTCCACTGTAGCTCCGTGGCCAGAACAAGGTGCCGGTAAACTTTCCTTTCCACCCGTTCTGGGGTAATAGCACAAACTGTTTCTTTTTAGCGCCCACTTCTAAGTAAAGTTAACCTCTTAACACGCGCTGGCCCACCGGCGGGCCAGAAATATTTAATATTTCATAACTGGCTGTGTTTCTGAATAGTTATGAACAGTTACAGGTTCAATATAGACATCCAATATACCATTTTAAAGCTTAGAATCTCTGCTTTTGAGCTATTTAGCCTATTTAGCGGAATATCCTTTCAGAAAATAAACATTTAGGGCGAAATATGCCTTGGTTATGATTTTAATAATTCATAACTCTCATATTTGCGTTTATCGTTCGTCCATATTTCATCGAATGCGGTCATGTCATACACCATTCGAACCGTCTGGCTCTCCGGATTCCAGAACTGTGCTTTTACTGTAGGATGTTTGTTTCATGAATTAGAGCTGCGTCAGAGCGCATGTTTCCAGTAATAAAAGGCTCTCCTTTTGTCCTGGGGTAACCTCCGGTCACTGCCGCCACCCCCCGAACACACACCCGCGCTCAGCCACAGGTCCTACCTTCAAAACGCGTCCAGACTAAAGAGAATCCATCAATCCAGTCTCCTGTAATCCACAGTTATATCCAAACAGCGCTGGAAATCACTTCATCCAGAAATGAAACTTATCCAATCTTTATCTCTGTTTTAAAACCGTTTTATTCACCGAATTCGGCACAACACGCTATTATAGTCAGAAGCCTCGCGGAGTAATGCGGTACTTGCTGTGCTTCAACATAATATTATGGTCTGTCGGAGCGTTGCGGCTACCGTTGTCAGGAGCGTCGCGGAGTAATACGTACTTGCTGTGCTTCAACATAATATTATGGTCTGTCGGAGCGTTGCGGCTACCGTTGTCAGGAGCGTCGCGGAGTAATACGTACTTGCTGTGCTTCAACATAATATTATGGTCTGTCGGAGCGTTGCGGCTACCGTTGTCAGGAGCGTCGCGGAGTAATACGTACTTGCTGTGCTTCAACATAATATTATGGTCTGTCGGAGCGTTGCGGCTACCGTTGTCAGGAGCGTCGCGGAGTAATACGTACTTGCTGTGCTTCAACATAATATTATGGTCTGTCGGAGCGTTGCGGCTACCGTTGTCAGGAGCGTCGCGGAGTAATACGTACTTGCTGTGCTTGTTGATTTATTGCTCAGAGATGTTGTTATTTTTCACAGATATTGTGAAGGATTTATTGCTCAGAGTTATTGTTACTGATATAAATAAAGTTTCATTTAGTGCGCCTTATAATCCAGTGCGCCTTGTGTATGGACTAACACTAAAAATAGACCGTTCACTCATCGTGCGCCTTATAATACGGTGCGCCTTATAGTCCGAAAAATACGGTAGTAGCAATTCAGTATACTAAAAGTAATAGGAGCAATACCAGATTGGTGGTGCAAAGTTACAGGAGAAAAGTAGTGCAAGATATAATGAATGAATAAGTTCTTATGGATTTGGGTATGCAGAGGGAGTTCTGCTCTGGGAAAGAAACTGTTTCTTAGCCTGCTAGTCTGAGATTCTATTGTCTGTATCTACATCTTGAAGGTAACTACTAATGCAACATTAATAGAGGTTATATAGAGTACAGAGTAGTACTGGGCTGTATGACCAAAAATGTCTATCACGGTATCTTTCAAGACTCTGACAGTTTCATGGTATATCACGGGTATTTTTATTGTTTTATTATTATTATTTTTTTGAATGACTGGGCTTTTATATAGTTTTGTGACTTACTGTACTGTTATGATTATATATGACATATAATATGAAACTCTAAGGCTTTAAATTAAGGCTTTGATTACTATTGGGTTTACATTTCTCCCACAAAATTAGCAGAAAAATAGCTGAAGAATGTAAAAGTACACCTCCAGTGTTATAAGATTGTTATGCTACCTGGCTATCATTAGCTAGCGAGCTTTCCCAGCTTGCTTCTTTGGCGGTGCTGTTCTACACAGCGCTCTGCAGCGCCTCTAGTGGTATGGCGGTATGAGAAAAATGCATACGTGTTCTAAGTTTTCCTACGGTATACCAAAAGAACCGGTATATCGACTAACACTAATGGAAACCTGTGATAATCCATCCTATGATATTCTAATATTCTCACACAGATCCTGCAGATTTTCAATCAAAGATAGCTCTGGAGATTTGGCAGGCAATGGCATAGCGTCTGATTCTGTTTTCAAGACGAGATCTTGACACAGATTCGTTCAACATGTCCACCATGACAAAAGCAAGATAGTGCATGACATGTTTTTGTCTCTTGTTGGTTGTTTCTGTCTGGTTACTTTTTTTCACACTTATATCAGGCCTGCTTTCTCTGCATTGGGTGGTCCATGCTATGGTCCTAATGAATGCTGTACATCAGAGCACATTCCACAGCCTTCCAGTGAAAGCTGACCCTCAGTAATAGGGCTGGCCTGTGTTCCCCACCCCTCGTTGACTTCCTAGGTCAGACTCAGCGACTGTTAAAAAGGCTCATTTTGTTCCTTCGGTTCTTCACTCTCTGGAGCTTCTTAATCAAGCAGATCCAGACATGCTCCAGGGTTCCATTTACTAGCTGTGTGAGGCCTTCACTGACAGAGGAGCACTCACATGAAACCGCAGGCCGCAGTCAGACAGAAAGAACCCACACAATGTCCTCTTTGTGGCTGCAGTTGATGGGAGAAATCTTTATCTGAACGTTCGTCATGAACAGCACACTCTTTGTGGAGGGAGCTCTCCTTTATGCTGCATGTGGTTTCATTTCCCAAGTCAATATAAATGAAGCTGACACGAAACGTGGAATGGGGAGGGAGGAGGAAGGGTGTGGTGGAGATGTTTTTTTGTCCAAAAGGACAAACTCAATCTGAGCTGAACAAGAAATCACTTGCTGGAGATCAGACAAAAGGCCACCTGAAAAACAATATTGGACCATTGACTGGTGGAACAAAGCTATTAAACATGTTCTTTTTATTGTAATATACACTCATCATCAAGATGGAATCAACCAACAGGAATGAAACTTAGTGGGTAGTCATGGGGTGACTCAGCATGACAGTGGGTCATCTTCAATGACGAGTGCCACTTTTGTCTTGGTAGAGAAGACCAACAAATCTGTGTGTGGAGGTACTGTGGTCAATACAAAGACCAATTTCAGGTATAAAATTAACATGAAGTCAGTGTTCAGTGGGAGTATCTACCTATAATTAACTATATAACATTAGAATAAACCCAAATAAACATAATAAAGTCAGTGGTCAGTGAGAGTGTCTACCTGTATATAACTCTATGTAACATTGGAATAAACCCAAATAAACATAATAAAGTCAGTGTTCAGTAAGAGTGTCTACCTCTAATTAACTCTATATAACATTAGAATAAACCTAAATAAGCATAATAAAATCAGTGTTCAGTGAGAGTTCCTTCCTGTAATTTACTCTTTATAACATTAGAATAAACCAAGATAAACATACAGTAATAAAGTCAGTGGTCAGTAAGAGTGTCTACCTGTAATTAACTCTATATAACATTAGTAAAAAACCAAATAAACATAATAAAGTTAGAGGTCAGTGAGAGTGTCTACCTGTAATTAACTCTATACAACATTAGAATAAACCCAAATAAACAGAAGAAAGTCAGTGGTCAGTGAGAGTATCTACCTGTAATTAACTATATATAAAACATTAGAATAAACCCAAATAAACATAATAAAGTCAGTGGTCAGTGAGAGTATCTACCTGTAATTGACTCTATATAACATTAAAATAAACCCAAATAAATATACAGTCAGTGGATATTGATGGTGTCTACCTGTAATTGACTCTATATAACATTAGAATAAACCCAAATAAATATAATAAAGTCAGTGGTCAGTAATGTCTACCTGTAATTAACTCTATACAACATTAGAATAAACCCAACAAACAGAACAAAGTCAGTGGTCAGTGAGAGTATCTGTCTGTAATTAACTCTATATAACGTTAGAATAAACCCCCCAAAAAACATAATAAAGTCAATGTTCAGTGATGTCTACCTGTAATTAACTCTATACAACATTAGAATGAACCCAATAAACATAATAAAGTCAGTGTTCAGTGAGAGTATCTACCTGTAATTAACTCTATATAACGTTAGAATAAACCCAATAACAAAATAAATTCAGTGGTCAGTGAGAATTTCTTCCTGTAATTAACTCTATTTAACATTAGAAAATAGAGTGCGAAAAATACGTCAGTTTATATAAACCCTTTTAGATTTATACATGTCCTCATTATTTCTTGCCAAACCTTCCATAATGTTTGCAGGATTATACTTGAGGAAATAATGATTTAAAGGGTTTTATGTAGAGAACAGCAACACTGACAGCATTATTTAGCAGTTGTTCCTTTAAAAAATCAGTTTCAGAATCACTGTAATAGAGGGAATAGCATTTTTGTCATTTCCACTTTTGACTAGAATGCTGCTACTACACTATGGTACTTTAGTGGAGCTGTAATAGACTCTCTTTTTTTAGATGCCTGTCTGAGTATCACACGTGTACAGCTGCAACAGATATGATTCATATTTACTGAGTAGAGGTAATAATAAATGTTTCTATTAATACCTTAGCAAGAATACAGTGCAATAATATGAACAATATTCATCTTCTGCCTCTGCCTTGATTTAGGCTTGACTAATTATACTCATGGTCCTGACTACAGCTCAAATTAATCAGCTGGGTTGTGCTGAGGAAGCACACAGGAAGTGTGGATATGAGCATGAGACCAAATACACACTCTCAGAGTTCAAGTTTATTTATATACCACTTTGAACAACAGACACTTTTACAAAGCAATGAGATTTACAGAGATCTGGGTCTAAGTTCACAGCGAGTCTACACAGCAAATTTCGTAAGTTGAATAATCTTTACATAATATTAAATTAGACTACAAGTTGAGTTCTTAGATGCTATTTGGCAGTGCATTTCAGAGTTTATTTGCAAGGTGTTAAAGAACAGGTGTTAAAGGTGTTGATTGACCTTTACTGCTTTGTTGCAGTTTGAAGCAACAGTAATGTCTACTTAACATTTCTTAGTACGTTTTACAAAAAGTGCATCTTTCCTATCAGCTTCTGGCATCAATTATTTGCATAGTATGTGTCCCTACCCCCAACAATACCATCAGTGAGTATTCTTGCCTACCAGAGCTGTCTTCTATTGGGTATGCAGTTATACACTCACTGGCCACTTTATTAGGTACACCTGTCCAACTGCACATTAATGCATATGTCGAATCAGCCAATCACATAGCAGCAACGGGTCCAACCCGTCACTAGCAAGGTTGACTGCCTGTCCACAGTGTTGTAGGCTGTAAGAGCAAGCTACTCTTAAGTGTGCATTCATGCTGTCTGGGAACTGCAATGAAATTGTGGGATAAATTCTCCCATTTAATGGAAATAATTATTCAAAAAGTAAAGTTTTTATTCAATGTTCACACATTACACACTGAGTCAATGGCATATGCAAACATACAGTGCCCTCCATAATTATTGGCACCCCTGGTTAAGATGTGTTCTTTAGCTTCTCATAAATTGAGTTTTGTTCAAAATAATATAGGAACACAATGGGAAAAAAAGTAAAGTCCAACCTTTAACTCAAGTAAATTTTAAGGGGGAAATAAAATCCCTGACTAAGAAATAATTATTCTTCATAAAATCACCTGTTCCACAATTATTGGCACCCCTAACAATTCTTAGGAAATAAATTTAATAAAAGTATTTCTGTCACTTCTACAGTAGTTTACGAAGTTGATCAGAGTATGTAGGAACATTTAATTAGTAATTCACAACTTCCTGTTTCCCTGGGGTATAAATATGACGTGACACAGAGGCCATTTATCTTCAACATGGGAAAGACAAAGGAACATACCATTCAAGTGAGGCAGATGTGTGTTGACCTTCACAAGTCAGGCAATGGCTACAAGAAAATCGCTACTCGCCTACACCTGTCCATATCTACTGTCAGAGGAATTATTAAGAAGTTTAAAACAACTGGAACAGTGGTAAACAAGCCTGGACGAGGACGCAAGTTTATTTTGCCACCACGCACAGTGAGGAGGATGATAAGAGAAATAAAAAGTTCTCCAAAGCTCACTGTTACAGAATTGCAACAAATGGTAGCTTCTTGGGGTCACAAAGTCTCCAAAACAACCATCAGGCGCTATCTACATGCCAACAAGCTGTTTGGGAGGCATGCACGGAAGAAACCATTTCTCACTCACAATCATAAACGCAAACGTTTGGAGTTTGCTAAGCGGTACTATGACTTCAACTGGGACCGTGTGCTTTGGTCAGATGAAACAAAGATAGAGCTTTTTGGCAACAAATGCTCTAAGTGGGTCTGGCGTAACACAAGAGCTGAGTATGCAGAAAAGCACCTCATGCCCATTGTGAAATACGGCGGGGGATCAGTGATGCTGTGGGCCTGTTTCTCTTCTAAAGGCCCTGGGAACCTTGTTAGGGTGCATGGCATCATGAATGCTCTAAAATACCAGGACATTTTAAAACAAAATCTGGTGGCTTCTGCCCGAAAGCTGAAGATGGGGCGTCACTGGGTCTTTCAGCAAGATAATGACCCTAAACATGTGGCCAAATCTACACAGAAATGGTTCACCGCACACAGAATCAAGCTCCTCCCATGGCCATCTCAGTCCCCAGACCTCAACCCCATTGAAAACCTGTGGGGTGAGCTGAAGAGGAGAGTGCAGAGGAGAGGACCCAGGTCGTTGGATGATTTAGAGAGAATGTGCAAAGAGGAATGGTCAAAGATCCCTCTTTCTGTATTCTCCCATCTTGTGAAACATTACAGGAGAAGATAAGGTGCTGTTTTATTGGCAAAAGGGGGTTGTACAAAGTATTAACATCAGGGGTGCTAATAATTGTGGCACACATGATTTGATGTTAAATAATTATTTCTTAATGTGGGATTTTTTTACTACTGAATAAATTCACTTGAGTTAAAGGTTGTATTTTACTCTTTTTTCCATCGTGGTCCTATATTATTTTGAACAAAACTCAATTTATGAGAAGCTAAATAACACATCTTAACCAGGGGTGCCAATAATTATGGAGGGCACTGTATATTGCAGACGGTGGCTCCAGCAAGCCTCCCTTTAAAATCGAATAGCTAAAAGCTAACATCAGAGGGAATGTGAGGGTTCTCTGAGGAACCAGCGCTCCCATTCTTCACACATTTACACACCCCTAACCCAACACCCAACACTCCCAACAACCAACAGCAGGATGAGCATGCCAATGGGAGTGGATGAGAGTGGATGAGACAGTGCAGTGCTGCTAATGCTAAGCAGATGTGGCAATGACCTGTGGCCTAAAGGAGGAGCCACCCGCTGAACACTCTGTACACACACACACACACACACATAGATACTACTGTATACTCAAAGTGCTACAAGGCCTGTGAGGAAGACCAAACATTGTAATTATTGCCAGCATCAGACACAGCGGAATGTTTTCTCTTGTATGTCTTAATCTCTCTCTCTTTCTCTCTCTCTCTCTCTCTCTCTCTCTTTCTCTCTCTCTCTTACTCTCTCTCTCTCTTTCTCATTCCATGTCAGCTCATCCAGGGCCTGTTAGGTCACTTCTTAGATATCCAAAGAAAAACTGAGGCAATGATTTCTGTGTAATTCTCTGCAAACATGCATTATATGCTTCTTTTGTAATGTTTTTTTTTTTTTTTTTCTCAAAGCAGGGTTACTGAGTGTAGCACATAGAATAGCCTCAAATTTAGACTTATATTAACTGGCTAATAGACTGTAGCTGGATTATTTTATAGCCTACAACCACCTATATTTATGGACACCCTATGTAATGGAAGCACCCATTGACTTTTAAAATGCACCCACTGCGAATACAGATGTGCAAATACACACATACATACAATCCCTGTAGATACAAAATATTGGCAATAGAACAGGAGCATATCAACATAAAGCTACTGACACCATGCATCATGCAAGGCGTGATTTAGAGCTGCGGAACAGTGGAACTGTGTTTTCTGAAATGATGAGGATCCAACACTTTTGGGATTAGTTGGGTGGTGATCATCCAACATCCTGAGCTCATTAATGCTCTTGTTGCTAAAAGAAACAATAGAAAGTCTTCTCTGGACAGTAGAGACAGTTAAACTCTGAGGCAATAAATGAGAAATTGCCCCAGTACTTTTGTCCATATATTAAAGCTATGGTCTAGGTAGTCCAGGAGCTTTTAGCTTATTACTCCTAATACCCTTTGTAGACACTGGCACAGGAATAGCTGTGGACACTATAGGCTTGGTTTATTTAGCAGCATGGATTCATTGAAAAGTACCAACAAGACATTTTTTGAGGGTTTAACTAATAATCCAACTTTTCGTTAGAATACAAAATGCTCAGATCTTGTTTTACAAGCCTATTTACCACTAGTGACAGGACAATGTATTGATATATCGCATCATTTCAACCATATAGTACCAACACGTGGTATCAAATATCAGTATTTTTCTACATATTTTATTGAAACATAGGATCTTTAAACTTCCTAAGATTTGCCCCTCAATGTGACTTACAAAAGTTACCGCTTTATTACTCCACATGGTGGTGCTAATTAAATGATGGGTAAACTTGTGGTGAAGAATATACTGGCTGTCAAATCTTATACAGATGCTGTGAAGTATTGTAGAGAATTGTTTCGTGATATATTTAGTATCACAGAATCACAGTATCGTGATACTATCGTTAATGTACAGATGTTGCCCACAATATATCAATTTCCACCCCTATTTAATTTTCTACCCTGTTAGATTATCTCAGAATATAACACATTGATTTTACCTTTTTTTAGAGAGCCCAGGAAAAATGAACTAATAAGCTCTGCTTTTATTGGATGTTTTTTGCACGATGGATTGATGGATGGAAGGATAGATAGATAGATAGATAGATAGATAGATAGATAGATAGATAGATAGATAGATAGATAGATAGATAGATAGATAGATAGATAGATTCTAGCACAGGTTTGTTTTTCCTATTTTCTCCCAATTGCCCTAGTCAGCTGTATATCCCCCATCACTGGTGATTTCACAACACAAGGAGGGTGAAGACTAGCACATGCCTCCTGCAACGCATGTGAAGTCATCCACCGCCTCGTTTTTTAACTGCTGCTGATGTAGCAATGTCGAGCACCATCATAGCGCACTCGGAGGAAAGCGTAGCGACTCCGTTCCGATACATCAGCTCACAGACACCTTGTGCTGATCAACATCACCTTAGGAATGCTGAGGAGAAAGAGCGCCATCTACCCAGTTGTGCTCTCTCAGGGCTTTGGCAGCTGATGGCAGGCTGCATGACCAGGATTCCAACTAGTAATCTCAGAATCTTAGTGGCAGCGCTTTAGACTGATGTACCACTCAGTGCCCATATTATAGCACAGTTTTGACTGTGTTTAAGTGAGTCTAGAGGTGATGAGCTGCTCTCCAGTATCAACAGCGCCACAATCCTCCTGAAGTCGGCACCAAATAGTACTGTTTTGTTTGTTTTGAGTTTTTCATAGTAGGTGGGGCGTATGTAAATCTATCTCTGTCTCTCTCTCTCTCTCTCCAGGTGTGGCGTGATGCAGGGACTCAAGTGTTTTTCTCCTATGCTGTGTGTCAGGGTGTTCTGACTGCTCTGGGCAGCTACAACAAATACCACAATGACTGCTACAAGTCAGTACCCGACCCTTGTTATTAAACCCTGACCAATTTTAATATTCTGTTAGTACCTCTATATGTTTATTAATATATTAATAAATCTCCTTTTGCTCCACAGAGACTGCATAGCCCTCTGTGCTTTAAACAGTGGCACCAGTATCTTTGCTGGGTTTGCGGTGTTCTCCATACTGGGCTACATGTCTCATGAGCTGGACTTACCTATGGAAGAGATTGTGAACTCAGGTAGACCTTTGTTTGAATAAATGAATATCTATTGGACACATATGCATAATATATGGAGTGGGCTAGAGGGGTTTAAAAAGTATTGAGCTGTGGAGCAGTGGAACTGTGAACACTTTTGTTGCTGAATGCAATCAAATCCTCATAGCAATTCTCTAAAATCTGCTTGAAAAGCAGGATAGACAATTTTTTTATAGCCTTGACTATGGGAGAAACAATGAATGTGCCTTGTAGTGCATATCATTACATACAACTCCGGAAAAAAATAAGAGACTACTTAAAAATTATGAGTTTCTTTGATTTTACTAATTTGAAAACCTCTGGAATATAATCAAGAGGAAGATGGATGATCACAAGCCATCAAACCAATCTGAACTGCTTGATTTTTTGCACCAGGAGTAAAGGCATAAAGTTATCCAAAAGCAGTGTGTAAGACTGGTGGAGGAGAACATGCCAAGATGCATGAAAACTGTAATTAAAAAACAAGGTTATTCCACCAAATATAGATTTTTGAACCCTTAAAATAAAAATAAAATATGAATTTGTTTTCTTTGCATTATTTGAGGTCTGAAAGCTCTGAATCTTTTTTTTTTTATTTCAGTCATTTCTTATTTTCTGCAAAAAGATGCTGTAAATGACAATATTTTTATTTGGAATTTGGGAGAAATGTTGTCTGTATTACTAGTTTATAGAATAAAAAAACAATGTTCATTTTACTCAAACATATACCTATAAATAGCAAAATCAGAGAAACTGATTCAGAAACTGAAGTGGTCTCTTAATTTTTTTCCAAAGCTGTATGTGTCACCTTTGTTTAAATGTGAGACAAATATTGGCTAAATAAGGTAATTCCTTACATTCTAAAATACATTGAATACAATAAATTAGATTTTTGTATTGGCTACTTCAGTTTAATTAATTAATAATGTGGCAAGTTGTTATGCAAAATTATTATTGTTATTAATAATAATATTATTATTATTATTATTATTATTATTATTATTATTATTATTATTATTATTATTATTATTATTATTATTATTATTGTTATTATTAAATTTACATATGAAAATGAAATAATGTATATATATAAAAAATAATATATGAAATATATTGGAATATATGAATAATTTGATACATGAAACTTATAAATCAATACTTATAGAACAAAGATAAATTGTATCATAACACTCAAGTGACATAATAGTCTCTAATACTGGTATATTACTGTATTATAATTGGATAGTATACAATTGAGTGGCTTTAAAAGCCAGTAATAGTCTTCTCCAGCAGAGGGTGCCTCACACCAACACTTCACTCTATCCTCCTGTCTCTCTGCGTCTGTCCTGCAGGTCCGGGTCTGGCGTTTATAGCTTACCCCAAAGCCCTGTCTCTGTTACCCGGCCCTCAGTTCTGGTCTTTCCTCTTCTTTCTGATGATCCTGTTCCTGGGGCTGGACAGCCAGGTATGTGTGTATACACCTGTTTCTGTAAAACTGTGAAATATGGACTATGTCGTTTTGTAGGTATTATATTGACAAACTTTACCAGACAAAAGTTTGGAGTGTTTGAACCTTCTAATTCAATTCATCAAGACTGTGGAATCATAAAGCAAAATTAAAGGAACAATCAGTAATAAATGTGAGTGTAGTGTGTGGAATGGCTACAGCAGGCCACATCTCACAGATTTCTGAAATGTACTGCACAGCAAAAAAAAAGAACATATTGGCTGAACCTCTGCTGACAAGATCTACCAGTGCTTTACTTCTGCATGTTTTCCTAATATCTGATGACACATCCTGATCATGTTACGAGTTACTACAGAAAATATAATCCCTTATGATCCTTTAAAAGTGTCAAACAAAGCAAAATACTGTGTGAATCATGTAGTTGCTCTTATCTGGGGTGCTGCTATTAACTTGAGGTTTCTGAGGCCGGTAACTCTAATGAACTTATCCTGTGTATCAGAGGTAACTCTTGCTTATCCTTTCCTGGGGCAGTCCTGATGAGAGCCAGTTTCATCATACCCTTTTTAATGCTCTTTGCGACTGCACTTCAGTATACTTTCAAAGTTCTTGAAATGTTTCTGATTGACTGACCATCATTTCTTAAAGTATTTTTTTTTCTTTACTTACAGTAGTAGTTAAGTAGTTCTTGTCATAATATGGATTAGAACATTTTTCAAAGGGCTATTCACTGTATTATACCAACTCTACCTCTTCACAACTTTACAACTGATGCTCCCAAACACATTAACTCTTAGGGCAAGAAATTCAAATCATTAACTCTTGACAAGTTCAGCACAGCTGTTAACTGAAAACCATTACAGGTGACTCTACCTCATAAAGCTGACTGAGAAAAAACAAGCTGTCATACAAACAAGGGGTGCCACTTTGAAGAATCTAAAATATAAAAGATATTCTGGTTTGTTTAAGACTTTTTTTGTTTACTTAATAATTTAATGTGTTTTTCTTCATAGTTTTGATGGCTTTGGTATTAATCTACCGTGCAATTTTATTTTTTTAATAATAAAAAACACTGAAATAATAGTGCATGAATTTACCAAAATATCATTTGAATTACGTAAGCAACAAATTACTGAAAACACCCACAGAAAAGGGAGGGTGCTTTCACACCTAACTTGTTTAATCCAGATTTTTGGACTCTTTAGTTTGGGGTCGAACCAAATTAGCAGGTGTGAAAGGGTCTATAAACTATGGTCCGGACCCAAGGACCAGAGTTTGGTCCGACCAAAGGAGGTGGTCTAGATACGGATCTTGTAAATTATGGCACGGGTTATCTGCAGTGTAAAAGCACTTTTTTATAAATGGTTCTAACTTTCGGACCAATAACTGTAAAATTGAGGAAGGCTTTAAACAAACCAGAGAAAAAAGAATTGGTGTAGTCACTATGCAAGAGAAGCAACATAAACATTCTACAAAACAATGAATATGAAGTATAGAGAGACTCCGCCCACGTTTTCTGATGATGACAGGATTTAGTAAAGCTCTTTAGTCTGTGCACTAAGCTCCAGTGTGAAACCAAAACTAAACGGACCAAATAATACAATGTAACAAAGACATGATCCATGGTGTGGACGCTGGTCTGGACTCTGGATCTCGTTGTTAGGCGTTGGTGTGATCACATGTTTTTTTTTTTTTTTTTCTGTGCGTGTGTGTGTGTGTGTGTTTGTGTGTTTTTTAGTTTGTGTGTGTGGAAAGTCTGGCCACGGCGCTTACTGATGTGTTTCCCAGAGTTCTGAGAAAGCCGAATCGCAGAGAGATCCTGGTGTTGGTCATCGCTGTGGTCTGCTTCCTGCTGGGGCTTCCTCTCGTCACTGGGGTACAGAATAATCTAAAATAACTCTGTATCCACCTTGTTCTGCCACACCCACTTTCAAGAGTTTATTTCTTCAGCATTTGTGAATTTAGAATATCCGGCCAGTTTATGTTAAATGGTTTATCATTATATTGTATTTAAAGTAAATACAGTTGGATGTATAGCAACTGCTGTGGACACTGATCATGAAGTAGCTAGCTATGCTAACCCAGAGGCTATTTAACCTTATTTACAGAGACTTACTGTACAGCATACAGTTGTAAGAAAAAGTAAAGTAAAATAAAGAAAACAAAACTAAAGTAGACTAAACTAGAAAACAGGAAACTAACAAGCAGCATGTGCCACGTAACAAACCTGACCACGGACAGCAAACAAAAGACTAGACAAAAAAGACTTAAAACAAAAGCGCTTATATACACGAGGAGGGAACAGGAAACTGGAAACACCTGAGGATCTGTAACGAGGGGGCGGGGTTACAAATAACTAATGACAGGTTGGGGCTAGATCAGAGACAGGGCAAAAACACAAAACGTAGCACATGACTGGGAACACATGACAGGTAAACAGAGGGCAGGAGCACAAGGGACCAAATAAAGGAAAAACACAAGACAGACGTGGGCTAAGGTGTGACAGTGTTCAATAAAACCATGCAAACATATAATTGTTTGTATGGTATTAGTTTAAGCAGACTGCGTTTGTCTATTGTTGTGACTTAGACGAAGATCAGAACACATTTATTGACCAATTTATGCAGGAATCTAAGTAATCCCTATATATCCCTATATTCACATACTTTTTGCTGCAATTTTATATACATCTGACAACTTTACATACTTCTACCCCTTGACTTTTGCCTCATGTGTGTGTAAATCAGAGTGCTATTATGTTGTGTTCATGTGATTTGGCTATTTTTTAGCTTCTCCATGTTTAAAAATAACAGTGAATATAAACAGACACATAACAGACAGTGTCAGAAGCCACCAAGTGAGTCTATGTGTCCTTTCCTGAGATTACTGTCTGGGTTTTTGTGTAGATCTGTTTTGATGTTTTGTCTTTGCTGTCCCCTTGTCTCTCTCTCTTTCTCAGGGAGGGCTCCACCTCTTTAAACTGATAGACACGTACGGCCCCAGCGGAATCAACCTGCTCTTCATCGCCTGCTTTGAAACCATCGTCATCGCCTGGGTGTACGGTACGCTCTCACATCTGTTGTTCATCTTCAATTAAATAATGTCAATGCTTTACCTCTTTGTATCCTTCAATATTGTTTAAATGAAGATCAAATATCCTTATGTTTAAATACGGTAAAAAATTGGAAAGGATTTCATTGGATGTCCCAGTTGTGAAAGACTGTTGGATAAAACATGAGGGATCAGGTTTTACAGTCATACACTAATCACAAGGTTTTCATTGGTGATTTTAGTAGATAAACCCACTAAACTGACCTCCTCAGTGACAATGCCTGTAGTCTGTCAGTAATTAGCAGCTTCTTTATTGAATCTGCCTGTTTATCCTAGAGTTGGGTCTAATTTGGCTCTGGGAAATCCGTCATCAGACAGAAAAGCTGTCATCAGTAGCTGCTGGCGTGGTCAGCGGAGGGCAAGTCAATGCAGCTCAATAGGCTCTTTTCACATGGCCACACTGCCACTTCCGCCAGCCTGTGAAGCAGGTAATTACGCTTCCAGTGTAGGCCCAGCAAATACTGCAGTCAGCAGGGCAGCAGAGTGCAGCAAATTAGCTTAGATTTTTAGGGTTTAATGTGTGTGTAATTTGTGAAGAGATACTAATTAATAAAAAAATCTTATCTAAAAAAGAATTACTACTAATTTAAAGGTCTTCTTCCACTAAAATCCACTTTATCTTGTTCTCTGTGAAATACTATAGGTCTCTCTGAGTTTTATATGATGCTGCATATGAAACTGTATTTTAGCCTCCCTTGTCTGCAGTAGTTAGTAAAAGAAAATCCTCAGAAATACAAGTTGATGTAAGAAGATGTAAATTGTCCAGAGGTGGAAAGTAACGAATTACATTTACTCACATTACTGTAATTGAGTAGATTTTATGAGTAATTTGTAATTTTTAAAGCAGTTTATAAAATAGGTAATCTTACTTTTACTCAAGTATATTTTGACACAAGTAATTTACTTTGCTACATTGGAAAACTCCCTGTTACTGAGTAAAAAATAAAATGCTGGGTAAAAAACAATTGTCTGAATTATAAAAAATGGCACAGACCAACATTTTTTTGTATGATTTCCTGTTTTTAATGATGATTCCTCAAGTTTTTATTGGGAACATTAAACAACCTGCTTGAATGTAAAAAAAAAAAAAAAAAACATGTAAATAGCAGATAAAGCTAAGTAAAAGTTAAAAAAATAATAATGAACTGTAAAACTATAAAAATATGGTTTATAGTCACCTATATGACCATAACTTTTTAACAGTAAAGAAAAGATGGATCATAAAAAACCTATGCCACTTGTTCTTAAAAATGTTTAATTGGAGTGGTCTAAACAAATACTGCCTGAAAGATCCAAATTATTATGTGGAATTAATTGTTAATTAAAACCGATTTAATTTATGATTTGTTTTACTTTTGTTTTGTTTTACATCACATAATTAAAAGTAACTTTGTAACTTTTACTCAAAGTACATTTTAAATTGAATACTTTTTTACTGTTACTCGAGTACATTTTTAGATGGGTACTTTTACTTTTACTTGAGTAGAATTTTAGCAAAGTAAAGGTACTTTTACTTAATTACAATTTTTCAGTACTTTTTTCATCTCTGAAAATGTCGATGTCACCAGTAAGTTCATGGCCTCGTACACCTCAGCTCAGGACTGCCCACAGGCATACATAGTAACTATAGGTTTAAATCGGATCTCCAGTTGATTCCACGTTTTACAGAGTCCTTAATTATACACTAGGGAAGCACAGTTTGACAAGGTAGCAAAACTCGACAGAACATCGGTCAAAGCGGGCCACTCGAGTCTGACATTAAGTAAAGTTTAAGGGTTAACTTTACCTAGCACTCAGTGCTATATCTTTAGAACTAAGGCTGTATCCCTGAAAACATTTTGTAGTTTGGGTTTTAGAGCTGTAAAATTGACTGTGGGGGAAGGCAGGTAGGCGTTCTCTGCTGCAGTGCTGTTACCCAATCAGAGGCGATATATTTGCATGTATGAATGTTCATAAGCAAGAGCCAAAACCTCTGAAGTCTTTTTTCAAAGTGATCTAAAGCAGGGCTGAATAGAAGCACCTGAGCATTTTTTTTTCACAAAAAAAACAGCTCACATGGCATTTATTCATATTAGAGACCACAACTAGACATTTTAAAATGATTTTAAAATTGATGCAATTAGATCTTTAATATAAGCTGCAGTGTTTATGTCTTATATCTATAACAATGCAATGTCTATGTTAATGTCTAAAGTAAATAAAACTTACCACAAGGGGATTAAAGTTAGCTCATCTTTAAGTAAGTCAGTTAAGTTGTTAGGTTTGAGGTTGAACACTGGCAAACGTGCCCATGGCAAGGCAACGTGAATAACAGTGGACAGCGCAGTGACTGGAAGCATTTAGCTGCAATTGTCCATGCAAAAGACAAGCAACATGTTCCATACAGGAGACCCCACATGTCAGTGTGAATGACCCATAGCATTTTAAATTGCTGACTCATATTAGGCATAATTCATGCTCAGACAAGAATTAATAATATCTCAGGTATTGCAGGCCCCATGAATCCTGGGATTGTTATCTTGGAATATGCCTGTGTCATCAGGGAAGAAAAAATCCATTAATGGAATAACCTGGTCCATATTCAGTATATTCAGGTAGTCAGCTGACCTCTTTCTTTCAGCACATACTGTTGCTGAACCTAGACCTGACCAACTGCAGCATCAGCCCCACATCATTCACTTACTTAAATTCAGGTGGCAACTTTTTTTTTGGCCAGGCAGTGTAGTTGAGGCACTCTTATAAAATAGAGCATTAGGGGTGTACAATATGGACAAAAAAAAAGAAAGATATAACCCTAATGAGCATTGTATTGTTCTTTGTGTTTATTAACGATATGATTTTTTTGGACAAATACTTTGTTGTATGTTTTGATTTAGCCTAACATGGAGTACCTGCTTCTAAAAATCCACAAAACTGGCAACCCATAATAGTGAAAAAGGGCTTATCCCGACTGTCACAAGGTCACGCTTTACAGAG
This sequence comes from Astyanax mexicanus, assembly GCF_023375975.1. Classification (NCBI taxonomy): domain Eukaryota; kingdom Metazoa; phylum Chordata; class Actinopteri; order Characiformes; family Acestrorhamphidae; genus Astyanax; species Astyanax mexicanus. Next base: position 19,666,144 of record NC_064409.1, read on the forward strand.
GCTGCCCTTTCTCACTGGAATGGGAAAAGTTTGCTAATTGAGACTAACAAAATGAGTAAAAATGTATATTAATAATCACTATGGCACTGCAGGTGCAGACCGTTTCTATGACAACATCGAGGATATGATAGGATACCGCCCCATGCCCGTGCTGAAGTACTGCTGGCTCTTCATCACCCCACTCATCTGCGGAGTGAGTCACTGTTTCACTCCCGTCTTCTTACTCTTTGCCTGAACTCACTGTCTTTCCTGTTCCCCTGGTGCCTCATTCTCTTTCTCTGTTTCTTAACATTTTGCTTCATATCTTATTCATGGTAGGCTGCCCTAATTCACGTAATTATTACAAAACAAATAGATGATTTTTGATAAAATGTGTTCATTAGTTCATAATGGTGCTTAAATGATAACTTACATTTTAAATTTACACACAACTTTCTCATTAGCTTAAATGCTGATCAGCCAATACATCTTTGTTTGCATTTTTGAGTTATGACACTAAAACCTGTCATTTTAGTGTGGGAGGTTTTATGGATAAATTGGACCAGCCTGGTGGTCAATCTTCATTAATTGCACATTGCACCAGTAAGAGCAGAGTGTGAGCAGAGGTTCAATTAGCAGGGTAAGAGCACGGTTTTGCTCAAAATATTGCAATGCACACAACATTATGGGTGACATACCAGAGCTCAAAAGAGGACAAATTGTTGGTGCACGTCTTGCTGGCGCATCTGTGACCAAGACCGCAAGTCTTTGTGATGCATCAAGAGCCACGGTATCCAGGGTAATGTCAGCATACCATCAAGAAGGACGAACCACATCCAACAGGATTAACTGTGGACGCTGTAAGAGGAAGCTGTCTGAAAGGGATGTTCGGGTGCTAACCCGGATTGTATCCAAAAAACATAAAACCACGGCTGCCCAAATCACGGCAGAATTCAATGTGCACCTCAACTCTCCTGTTACACCAGAACTGTCCATCAAGACAACATATTATTGTGGTCTAAAACCAGGTGTTTCAGTTTCATTGTCCAAACCCTGTATGTAACTGTTATGGTGGTTTGAATGTTATGGCTGTTGTACAGGGTGTTTTGAAAAAAAGAAATCAGCCATATAAATGAATGAATAAATAAAAAAATAAATATTTAAATTTGCCTAATGGGGGAAACCAGGAAGGACATGCAAGTTCTTTATAGGCATGTCAGTTCACAAAAACACTTATATCCGCCCTTTGTTTGAACAGGAAGTGACCAAAATACTCTAAAACAGGGGCCGGCAATTAAGATTGGCTGTTGGCCAGATATTTTCCAAGCCATTACGTGGTGGGCCACAAAAAAAAAAATATTTTGGAAAATGAAGTGTAATGGGATGGACTGCTAGAGACTAGTAGCTCTGCAGCCCAGAGGGTGGTTGAACCCAATTGCAGAACAGTTGATCTCAAAGCAGGTAAACCCTAGAAAAAAAGGCAAAATAAATAAATAAATAAACACTCCGCTTCTCACGCGGTATCAAACATGTGTCACCAGAGTCAAGGTCCAATACACTACCACTGCCCTGACTAGTGAATTAGTACAGGGCTGGTTAAAAAAAACGCCCTTATAAGGAAATAGGGAGCCCGAAAATACGGCAGAGAGACAGGGGAGGATTGTAAACAAAAGCTTGCCAGAGAAGCACTTTTTTTTACTTTTTTTTCTTCATTATCCTTCATTATAGTACAAACAGCCTCACAGGCCAGATGTTTCATGCTTATTGCTGAGCCCTGCTCTAAACTCTAAAAGTTCTTATTGCAAATTTAAACAACATATTTTACATCACTGATAAAATCTGACAAGAATCTCAAGAAAAGTTTTAATGTTTCACCTTAAAAATGCTCAAAAAACGTGATTTTTCAGCTTGTTGAGCCTACTGCACCTGCGCAGATCTCCAAAGTGAGGGTGGCTTTTCCACTATATCATATTGAGTCTTCTTCTCTGTCTGTAGAAGATGCAAGATGGTGCGGAGCTTCTTCCATAAACAGGTGCCATGATTAGAGTTATGAGAAATTCTATTCATACAGCGGTCAGTGTCCTGTCTCCTCATTATTAAGGTCTCTGGGCCATGTCACCAACATGGTGGCCATCTTGAATGTTGCCATCTTTTATTTTACCAGATAAACACGGTGTCTTGGCTCATTGAATACATTTAGACTCAAATTTTCATAGCTTTCTGATTCACTGTTTTCTTTCGTCATCCCTTTGTTATCTCTCTTTCTCTCTCTCTGTTTCTCTGTATCTGACATTACCATAGGCCACCCTGCTGTATGATCTGAGCAGCAGTGTTCCACTGGGCTCTTCCGTTAACTTTGTACCCAGCTGGGGGTCGACGATAGCTGCTCTGCTGGCTCTCACTCCGATGCTCTGTGTTCCTCTCTTTATCCTGATCTCCCTCAGAAGGGTAAGTGCATCTATCACTCTGCATCACAGATCAAACAGCTGCCCTCCACTGCTGCTGTGTGTCACTCTCTCTCAGATTTCCACTACCTACAGTATGTTAAAACTGGTTTAGGCTGGTCTTTGAAGGTCAAGGTGTTTGGAAAGCAGGTCCTTGAGGTGAAAATGGTTAGGCCCCATCCCCACAAATCAGGATATAAACAAAAATAAAGGTTTTTGTCTGCATTTTGGCCTGTTAAAAAAAAAAAAAAAACTTAGCTTAGTTTGTTAGGAATGAGTCTAAAACATGGACAGTGCCTTCTGTTGTCTCTGCATTCTGAGGATTATTAACATGTTTACATCTTAATTAAATTTGCTCCCAGATTACACAGCAGAGGCAGCAGTATCAATCAATCAATCAATCAATCAGTCTTTATTTATCGGTAACACATTGAGGGTAACCCTCATTTTTAATGCAGCCGAGCACATACAACTTTAAGGGACTGAAAATAAAATAAATGTTAATTAAAATTTAAATCAAGCATTTAATCAGGTGAGCTAAAATGAGCAGCTCCATAAACAAAACAATCAAAATTAAGTGGTAAAAGCATTAGAAAAACAAGCAAACAATTAAGAAAAAATAAAATAATTCAAAATAAAAGGATAAGTGGACAGGCTAAATTGTAATGCAATGAAATAATTAAAGAGATAAAAAAAAAAAAAAAAAAAAAAAAAATATATATATATATATATATATATATATATATATATATATATATATATATATATATATATATATATATATATATAATTGTCACAGTTTAGCCCGTGTCTGTCTCGTTGTGTCTCCCTCTCCTGGTCTATTGTGCTCCTGCCCCTCTGTTTTCCTGTCATGTTTCCCAGCCATGTGCTACTGTTGTGTTTTGGTCCTGTCTCCGCCCTAGCCCCACCCTGTCATTAGTGATTTGTAACCCCGCCCCCTCTTGATTGATCCTCAGGTGTTTCCAGTTTCCTGTTCCCTCCATGTGTATATAAGCCCCTTTGTTTCAAGCCTTCTTTGTCTAGTCTTTTGTTAGTTTGTATGCTGTCTGTGATCAGGTTTGTGTGATTCCTTGCTGTGTGTCTGTCAGGTTGGTTTTTGTTTCTAGAGTTACTGGTTTCTTAGTCTTGATTTATACTTTATTTTCATCTTTGTTATTTTAGTTATTTCAGTCTTGTATTTTTGTCTTGCGTTTACCCGTGTTTATTTTCTGTTTATATTCAGTGAAACTTTGGTTTATTTTGTTTGTTTGTCAGTTTGTTTTAGTTTGTTTAATAAATAAAGTAATTATTCTGCATTTTTGTCCATCCCCGTCTCCCACGTAACATAAGACTAGACCTAAATATGGACATAGCAGAATATATATGCAGAGGTAGGGAGGATTTGGGAGAGGATTGCTGGACTTTTGTGGCACTCAAAGTACTTGAAGAGTACCTGCACAGTACCTCCCTTGTAGGTGATCCATCCTCCCCTGATCCAGCACTACCCGCGGCTTCCGCCGCCTCTGATTCTGCGCTGACCACTGCCACCCCAGTTCGTGTGCCTGGGCTACCCGCCTCTGCTCCTGTGCCTGCTCCCAGATCACGAGCTCCTAGGATCGCCGCGCCTGCTCAAGCTGCACCCGCCGCGCCTGCTCAAGCTGCACCCGCCGCGCCTGCTCAAGCTGCACCCGCCGCGCCTGCTCAAGCTGCACCCGCCGCGCCTGCTCAAGCTGCACCCGCCGCGCCTGCTCAAGCTGCACCCGCCGCGCCTGCTCAAGCTGCACCCGCCGCGCCTGCTCAAGCTGCACCCGCCGCGCCTGCTCAAGCTGCACCCGCCGCGCCTGCTCAAGCTGCACCCGCCGCGCCTGCTCAAGCTGCACCCGCCGCGCCTGCTCAAGCTGCACCCGCCGCGCCTGCTCAAGCTGCACCCGCCGCGCCTGCTCAAGCTGCACCCGCCGCGCCTGCTCAAGCTGCACCCGCCGCGCCTGCTCAAGCTGCACCCGCCGCGCCTGCTCAAGCTGCACCCGCCGCGCCTGCTCAAGCTGCACCCGCCGCGCCTGCTCAAGCTGCACCCGCCGCGCCTGCTCAAGCTGCACCCGCCGCGCCTGCTCAAGCTGCACCCGCCGCGCCTGCTCAAGCTGCACCCGCTGCTCCAGCCTCAGCTCCAGCTCAAGCACCAGCAGCACCCGCTGCTCCAGCCTCAGCTCCAGCTCAAGCACCAGCAGCACCCGCTGCTCCAGCCTCAGCTCCAGCTCAAGCACCAGCAGCACCCGCTGCTCCAGCCTCAGCCTCAGCTCCAGCACCTGCTGCCTCAGCCTCAGCCTCAGCTCCAGCACCTGCTGCCTCAGCCTCAGCCTCAGCTCCAGCACCTGCTGCCTCAGCCTCAGCTCCAGCACCTGCTGCCTCAGCCTCAGCTCCAGCACCTGCTGCCTCAGCTCCAGCACCTGCTGCCTCAGCCTCAGCTCCAGCACCTGCTGCCTCAGCTCCAGCACCTGCTGCCTCAGCCTCAGCTCCAGCACCTGCTGCCTCAGCCTCAGCTCCAGCACCTGCTGCCTCAGCCTCAGCTCCAGCACCTGCTGCCTCAGCCTCAGCTCCAGCACTTGCTGCCTCAGCTCCAGCACCTGCTGCCTCTGCTACAGAACTTGCTCCAGTGCAAGCAGTGCCTGCCACTCTTGTGGTACCCTCTGACCCTGTGCCCGCGGCTCCGGCCGCCTCTGACCCTGTGCCCGCGGCTCCGGCCGCCTCTGACCCTGTGCCCGCGGCTCCGGCCGCCTCTGACCCTGTGCCCGCGGCTCCGGCCGCCTCTGACCCTGTGCCCACTCCCAGAACTTTGTATGCCCCCCGGCCTATCCCCAGGCCTGCTCCCAGGTCACGGGCTCCTAGGCCCGCCCCAAGGCCCCCGGACCTCTGCCCAAGAACTGTGCCCAGGCTGGCCCCTCTAACTACCCCACAGACTTTAGCCAGTCCTGGGCATCCCCAAGTTTTGTTTGTTCCCATGTCTCTCCCTGTCCTGGTCCCAGTGTCTGTGTTTGTTCCCATTCCTGTCCCCGGTGGTTTTTCTGTTCCCATCCCTGTCACCGTATTTGTGTCAGTCCCAGTAAGTGTATTTGTCCCGGTTCCATCGCCCTGTCTTGTCCAGACCCAGTTTGTCCAGCCCAAGTCCTCTGTCCAGTCTAAGCCCCTAGCCCAGTCTATGTTCTTCTCCACAGTCCAGTCTCTGTCCCAGTCTAACGTCCAGCCCCCTGTCCAGTCTCCGTCCCCTGTCCAGTCTTTCGTCCAGTCTCCGTCCCCTGTCCAGTCTTTCGTCCAGTCTCCGTCCCCTGTCCAGTCTTTCGTCCAGTCTCCGTCCCCTGTCCAGTCTTTCGTCCAGTCTCCGTCCCCTGTCCAGTCTTTCGTCCAGTCTCCGTCCCCTGTCCAGTCTTTGTTCATGTCCCCTGCCCTTTCTGCATCCCTGCCCAATGTACAGCCCTCTGTCCAGTCTCAGTTCTCGTCTCCTGTCCAGTCTCTGTTTTTTCCGCCTCCCCAGTCTCCATTCCAGTCCCAGTATGTTTCTCCTGTCTAGTCTCCTGTCTCAGTTCCTGCCCCTGTGTTCTTTCTCTGGTCTTGTCTAGCCTTGTCTTGTTTTTCTGTTCCCTCTCTCTCGGCGCCTCTGGTAGTGGCGCCGTTGAGGGGGGGTAATGTCACAGTTTAGCCCGTGTCTGTCTCGTTGTGTCTCCCTCTCCTGGTCTATTGTGCTCCTGCCCCTCTGTTTTCCTGTCATGTTTCCCAGCCATGTGCTACTGTTGTGTTTTGGTCCTGTCTCCGCCCTAGCCCCACCCTGTCATTAGTGATTTGTAACCCCGCCCCCTCTTGATTGATCCTCAGGTGTTTCCAGTTTCCTGTTCCCTCCATGTGTATATAAGCCCCTTTGTTTCAAGCCTTCTTTGTCTAGTCTTTTGTTAGTTTGTATGCTGTCTGTGATCAGGTTTGTGTGATTCCTTGCTGTGTGTCTGTCAGGTTGGTTTTTGTTTCTAGAGTTACTGGTTTCTTAGTCTTGATTTATACTTTATTTTCATCTTTGTTATTTTAGTTATTTCAGTCTTGTATTTTTGTCTTGCGTTTACCCGTGTTTATTTTCTGTTTATATTCAGTGAAACTTTGGTTTATTTTGTTTGTTTGTCAGTTTGTTTTAGTTTGTTTAATAAATAAAGTAATTATTCTGCATTTTTGTCCATCCCCGTCTCCCACGTAACAATAATAATAAAAGGATAAAGTAAATAAAATAAAAAGGTAAGGGGCCAAAAGTAAAACAAGGAAAAAAAAAAGACAGAATGAATAAAATAAATGAAATACATAAAAAGGCTAAAGGTCAAACAGAAAATTAGATGAATAAAAAGTCAAAATAAATAAAAGAAAAAAAGAAAAACTCAACTAAAACAGGCTGTCAGAAGGTGCTTAGGAACTAAAAGTTTAAAATGAGTTAGTGACACCAGTGAGCTGAGTTTTAGAGTTTCCTGTAGTGAATTCCAGCTCGCTGGTGCTCTGTAGCTAAAAGCAGATTTTCCCAGTTCAGTAAAAACTCTGGGAACCTGACCGGTAATCCAGTCCGTAGAGTATGCTTTGTACAAATTGCCCTCTACTATTCTAGCTTGTTCTTTTTTGCGGTTTTAGGTGGTATTGTATTTCTGTGTGGATACAATTTTTTTGAAAAAAAAAAAAGCTTTTTTTTTAAATATCTGAATTTGTGTGGATGAGGCCTTAGTTAGGATAATGGATTGTCCTAATTAACATGAGTGTGCACCTCCATCTTAATTGTCAGATAATTATCAGTGTGTTCTGTGTGTTTTGTATTTGTGGTTAGATGTTTAAGATTAAACTTACAGTGTAGGTTAGACCGCCAACAGTCTATTTACCCGACTGACTACATCATAAATAGCAATGGTGCTTGTGAATATACTGTATATATGTTAATGTGTATGATGGTCTAAAAATTAGGTTTGTTCAGATACATCTTGGCAATGGAAAACACAGGTGTGCCACTTATTGACTAATACCACCCAGACCAGGGGTGTCCAAACTACGGCCCGCAGCCATTTGCGGCCCATTTCCTCTTTTGGAGCGGCCTGCGAGGTATTTTAGAAATAGAATGAAAGTTGGCCCGCTGTTAAGCAGGTTTTTATAATGTGAGACTCAAAGTTTGAACGATAGGTGTCAGAAACGGGCCAAAGAGTCTAAAAGCGGAGAGAGTGCGCATTTCTAGCGCAGAAAAACGGGCCAAAGAGTCTAAAAGTGGAGAGAGTGTTCAGTTGTTCCGCAGAAAAAGGGCAAATAAGTCTAAAAGTTCCCGTAATTAAGGAGTTTAATATTAAGAGACATCATGAAATGAAACATTAATTTGAAAAATCTTAGTTTACAAAACACTGTCAAAGATAAAAATAGTAAGTCAAAGGTAAAGTAAGTAAAAGGGTGTGTAAATGAAAGTAATCTGGAAAATGTATTATTTAAAGTATATTTCATTATTTGTTTTATTACAGAGTCTTTGGCCCGTGTCTCCTTCTGGTCCCCAACAAAAAAAGTTAAGACACCCCTGACCTAGACAGATATCAAAAGTCAGACGTTCATTGCTATCTTGGCAATTAATTGTTTTAATACAGGCACATGCCCAAGGTGCTTAAACCCCCACTTGTTGTCCATGCACACATGGACACTGTGCCATTGAAATAGCTAAATCTGCCAAAGTCAGACTGTAACGGGCCCTTAAAGGGAATGGCAAGTGACATGCTGATTGGTTTATTGAACATTATGCCCAAAACCCACTCATGATTAATTAATACACATGAGTTACCACCAAGTGTACATTTCCCGTGGTTACGATAGCAAAAGACAGCTCCCATTGTATCCCATATTGACAGCACAGACTTCTGTTAGCTGATGTATTAGAGCTGAGGATCTAACGCTTTCCTCCGAGTGTCCTGGCTACCTAGTGATCCTGAATCAGGGGCAGTTGTAAAGGAGGCAAAGTCTGACTTCACATGTAGAGTATCAGAGGAGGCATGCACTTATCCTCACCTTCCTAGTGTTGGGTACATTACTAGTGATATTTGAAGTTCATTTAAATAGGGATTGGGTAATAGGCCTTTCAAATAAGGTAGAAAATACGGTAAAATTTGAAATAAATTATTTAAAAAATAAAGTTTAAGTATTTCTCTTTCTATTTCTCACCAAATATCTTCTCCACCCTATCATTCTACAGGGTTCTGGTCAGTTCACCCCATCTCCTGACCTGCAACAAGCCAAACCTCTCAAGCCTCGGCTCACCATGTGCGGCAAAGTCATCGTTAAACGCCAGCGGCTTGTCCACAGAGCGTCGGATACAAGCAGAAAGGCAGAAAAAGCCCCTACAGAAGACACCAACGAGGTGTAACAAGCCAGGAGGCGTGTCCAGAAACCTTTTAGCCTCACTGTGCATGGGTTATACAGAATACCTGCATTGAAAGGAAGACCAGTCTCAAACTGAGACCATCTCTACAGCTAAAACTTAAAAAAATGCCAAAAAAAACTTTGGACATGCAGCAAACAGACTCTGATCCTAGATCAGTGGTCCTTACTATGTTTTACAGTGAGTGTAGCCTCAACCTCAACCTCTTCCTCATCTGGGAGGAAAAGGAATTTCTAATTATTATCTGATGTATGTCTATGACGGGGCTATAGAATGACTAAAGCTGATTGGAGAGCCATGTTTAAAACTCTTCTTCTTTCCTTTCTAACTTGCTCTAAATATTCATTTCTACTTTCCTTTTTATCTAAAAATAGGTTTAAGGTTGACCATCATATCCCATCTCCTCCTATTCCTCCCTCATATTTCAGTTCATCAATGGAAAGTTTGGTCTTTTAGTTAAAAGTTCTCAATGGGCTCCAGTACCAAGTATTGGAAACACTCAAACACTTATCCACTCAAAAATCTATTCATAATAGGATTACTGCAGTTATCTGATGAGTTGAGTATGTCTAGTAGTGTTAATTTAAACAGCATACAGCATTCTCCTATCTCCTTAGATTAAAGAAAGGTCTAAAATCTGATTGAAACAATCTGATAAAAAGAGGAAAATGTAAAGGATAAATAAGCAGCAACCTCAAGAAATAAAATGAATTAACAGGTGTCCCAATACTTTTGTCCATATGTTGTATAATCAAGCAATAATACAGGAGCAGGGGCGGGTGCTATAACATTTTGGCATAGAGATATTGGCACTGGTTTGTGGTTCAGGGAGCATGAGATCATCATTTTCACACATGGATTGTTCACCACAGAGTCCAGATCTTAACCTCATGGAGAAGGCTTTGTGCAGCAGTCAGACTCTACCATCATCAATGCTGCAAGATCTTGGTGAAAAATTGCCACAATGCCACAGTGAAAAAAATGCATGCTGCAATCAAAGCTAAAGATGGTCCAACCAAATATTACAGTTTGTAATACTGTCACATGGAGGAGGAGGCCTGATGCAAATGCAAGTCGGTTTTATTTGACATAATAAGACAAACCAAAAACTAGTTCAAAAAAATAAACACCAAGACTATAAAACAAAAACGATAAAACTAATGATTAAACCAGTTCAAAACAAACAGAGAAGTGAAATAAACTAACAAAGAATCAAACAATATAAAGAAAACAAACCAGAACTCCATAGACAAGACGTAGATTAACATACAGACACGGTTGAACAGGACAGCATCAAACAAAAAGCACGACAGAGAACAAAGAAGCACATGGGGTATTTATATTCAGGCACACACTAGGGACACCTGTGGGCGGGGCTAAGGCGGAGATAGGACAACAGACAGGGAACACAGACAGGAAAACAGAGGGCAGAAGCACATTGAACCAAAAGAGGGGAAAACACAGGACAAGGCTAAGGTGTGACAAATACAGTGTGTTTTTTGGTGCCAACCCTTTTTTTGGCCAGGCAGTTTATATTGATTGATAATATTGGATTTATTCAAATTAAAGTAAAAATAAAATTACATATAGGTAAGTAAAACTATACGCAAAACTTTATGTAAACTAAAGGAATTCTAACAAACTAAAGTGTTCTAACAAATAAAACTAAAATAATAAATAAAGGTACAGTGTGAAGGCACCGTGAAGTTTATGAGTCAGTAGTTAACTAAGCATCATTTGCTTCTAAAAAGGACTATACTTTATTCTTAGAGCACCTTGCTTTATCCAAGGCTTCAAAATTGTTGTCCAAACATTTAGGCCATTTGAGGAATTGTTGACCATTAGATGAACAACATTATATTGTTCTAAAGTTCTTTCATATATGATAATTGCATTTAGAAAAACATTGGTTGATTTAATTTGTTTACTTTGTAAATTAAGATTTTGCTAATTATTAAACATTAAGGGAAGGTACGCTTAGTGTTAGTGTCTGTACTTCCATATTGTAGGGGTGGGCGATATGGCCCTAAAATAATATCACAATATTTCATGGTATTTTCGCGATAATGATACTCTTGGCGATATGAAAAGGTAAAAAAAAAAAAATGTAAAAAAAAATACATTATATACTGCAAGAAAAAAAATAAATATTACATACAATGTAATATTGCACACGCCTAAGTGAGATATTTAAAAATACAAGAATTTTATCAGATTTGTAACAGAAGTCAGTGATCCAAAATGTCATGATAGTAATTATAATGCACTTCAAATATCTCCATATATCCAGGATTAAAGTAAAATAAATGATACTGGACAGATTTAATCTGTCTCTAGTAGATATATAATGGGAAATGGGATGGGTGACATGGCACGATATTTTAAGGTATTATATCGTTCACGATGTTTAAAAATTTTGACGATATTTTTGTGTATGATACTATATGGTACATCCCTATCTATTTGGAAGAAGAATGGTCTGATATGCAAAAAGAATGAATATTTTTGAATTGCAAGTTGCGAGTTCAATTCCACTCCTTGTAATTCCAATTTAAATTCAATTTTACATCATGTAGGGTTCAAATATAAATTCAAATTCAATAAATTGAATTATTTTCTGAAATTAAGTAAATTCTAAATTTTGAACAGCCCTAATGTACAGTAAGCACACAGTATCAGATGTTGGTATTTGAAGCCTTGTTTGCGATTAAGAATACGAGTAAGTAAGCATGGTATTAGATAGATATCAAAAACCCGTATCAGTATTCAACCAGGTACTTTTCATGCAATAACAGCACTCAAAAAAAACTTTTCAGCCAATCTCATTGCAGGCAGAGCCATATCTAACTGTGGTATAGTATTCACTATAGAAAAAGACAAACTAAGATCTGAGTCTGAGGTTAAACTCTATGGATGAGTGTAAACTGGCTCGTTGGTAAGCATAAGGCTTATGTTGGCCATTTTATTTCTTGTTTTATCTTCTTTGTAACGTAAATTTGTAAGGTTTTTTAATTTTTATTCTGTCCTTCTGCTGTTGCTTCTCCACACCAGCTCCAGATAATACAACTCAGAGAAGTGTCTGAATGTGCTGATAATCCGGGTATCAGTGAGTCAGCCACAGCGACTGTGATGATGTGTTGATTTCCTCTCCTGAGACAGTTCAATAATCACATGTTAAATTAACATTGAACAACACAGTTTGTTGTCTGAGCCAAGATTGAGTACAGCTTATTACATTCATTTTTAGATAGCTAGTGTTGTAATAGGAAGTATCCATACCCAATACTAGTTACCCAGATAACAAGAGCATGTGGGGTCTGTATGGGTAGCTCAGCTGGGCTTAAAAAAGTTTTTATTTGTTTTATTTTTTACAGTTTCCAGGTTTGCTTATTGTATGGGTGTCAGTGTTATGCTATATGGGGGTCAGTGATGGATGGACCAGGAGGATGTATTGTAATATTCAATGATTTTTGTGTTTTGTGGATTATCTTTTATTACAAATATATTTTCATGTTCAGTTATATATTGGAAGAAATGTCCTGTTGTATTTTTTTTTTTTTAATTTTCTCATATTCGTCTCATATGGAATCATGTCATTTTACATCTCACATTATAAACTGTTTGTAAAAAGTTTGGGAACTGGTCAATGCTCTTTATGAATATTAATTACACTGTCATCTCTGGAAAACCAGCAGCAGACTAGTACAGACATTCTACCTACAGTGACGTGTTAAAAATCATGAGACAGGAACTAAACTGCGAAACATAAACAAAAAGTCTCTAAAATCTAGTTTAAATATCTGAAATAAAAACTTAATTCTACTTTATATTTTCCTGTTTACTGGCTCAATAGCAATATAGCACCTCACAACTTCTACAGGTGTGGTCGTTTTCAAGCCATTCGCTGATGGAACGCTTTATGACATTTTACATATAGCTGTCCTGTGATTTTTGGCATGTCAGTGTATTTATCATATTTTATATAAATAAATAAATAATCTTTTCTATGTGGTTTATTCATCATATTTAAATATTGTTTAAAAAGAAAATCTTACATGTTCACTCTAAATTAAGGCTTTCACGTCTGAACATTCAGAACTTCCTGTGACAACTTCCTGTTTATAGAAATGCAGTATAATTAGAATTTTGAGAAAATTAGTATTATGCATATCAAAGAAAATTAAGAAATCTTGTATCTCCATTTTTGATGTTTTTCATGTTTAAAAGAAGTCAAAAAATATGATGCACATAAGGAATCACATATTAATTAATTAATGTGTAAAAAAAAACAAAATACTCTTATCTGGGGAGCTGTTAACTTGTGGTTTTTGAGGCTGGTAACTCTGATGAATGTATTCTGTGCAAAAGAGGTAACTCTTGCTCTTTCTTTCCTGATGAGAGCCAGTTTCATTATAAAGTTTTTATGGTCTTTGTAACTGCACTTGTGGATACTTTTAAAGTTCATGAAATTTTCAGATTGACTGAACTTTATTTCTTAAAGTATTTTGTATGTGCTTAGTTGAGTAGTTTTTGCCATAATATGATTTAAAACATTACTCAAATAGAGCTATTTACTGTATACCAACTCTACCTCTTCACAGCTTTACAACGGATGATCTCAAACACATTAAGAGGCAAGAAATTCAAGTAATTAACTCTTGACAAGTTCAGCACAGCTGTTAACTGAAAGCCTGAATTTCTAGTGACTCTTCCTCATAAAGCTGACTGAGAAAATCCAAAAAGTTGTCATCTAAACAAAAATATAAAACATATTCTGGTTGGTTTAACACGTTTTTTTTTTTTTTTATAAATTACATGATTTCAATTATGTTTCTTATAGTTTGGATGACTTAAGTATTAATCTACAATGCAGAACTTTTTAAAATAATGGAAAAAAAAAACTTTTCACTGGTACAGTATGTCTAAACTACCACAGAATCTCCACAGAGATGAACAGATGAGATGAACAGATCTTCTGTCCTCCTGTATTTGTTTTTCACTCTCTCCATCACAGCTCGCCCTTTAATCACACCAGTCCATCTGCCTCACTCATCCGTGTAATCCGAACCGGCATTCAATTAACAGACCATTTCACCTGCTGCCCCCGGGGCCCCAGCTGCCCCCCACGGTGGCAGAGGGAGGGCTTTATAGAGGGGTTTCATTGGTAAAACATCCTTTACTATAAATGAACATTACAGATTTAACCAAGTACAGCATACAGTACTGGTCCAGTACAGGCCAAAAGTTTGGACACACCTTCTCTTTTTCAATGCGTTTTCTTTTTTTTATGACTATTTACATTGTAGATTCTCACTGAAGGCATCAAAACTATTAATGAACACATGTGGAGTTTTATACTTAACAAAAAAAGATGAAATTAAAAAAAATATATTTTAGTTTCTTAAAAATAGCCACCCTTTGCTCTGATTACTGCTTTGCACACTCTTGGCATCATTCTCTCAATGAGCTACAAGAGGTAGAGTCACCTGAAATGGTTTTCCAACAGTCTTGAAGGAAGGAGTTCCCAGAGGTGTTTATTAGCACTTGTTGCCCCTTTGCCTTCTTCACTCTGTGGTCCAGTTTACCCCAAACCATCTCTGATTGGGTTCAGGTCCGATGACTGTAGAGGCCAGGTCGGTAAACTTATGCATTTGATGAAAGCATAATATTAATGTACTTTTAATATATTTTGGGTAAGTACATAAATCTGTTCTATTTTGACAGAATACAAAGCATACTGCAGCATTTATGCTCTTTTCTAGATCAGATAAACCATCAGACTCAACCAAAAACATACCTTATGCCGGTAAAAGGCTACACTAGTAAAACATCTTGACCAGCTTAACCAGCTTGTTCTCTTCATCATGGTTAAATGTACATTTATATGGTCATTTTAGCATTAAAGAGTCAGTGTAGAGCCTGTATCTGCAGTAAAAACTGACTTTCTGTAAAACAAAGAGAGAGTAAAAAGCTGTATGGTTTATATATTCACAGCCTCAGAGCACAGCGAAGGGAAAAACATGCCCAGGGTATCCATAAGTTAGAGCACGATGGCTTCACGTCAAAAAAAAACAAAAAACATTTGATTTGTAGCAGTTGGTGTTTTTCTCCCATCAGCCGGCTGCTTTGAAAATGTGAACGCTGCAGCCTTGATCTCTTTCCCTCTTTCAGTCTCATTACGAGCCTCTGATTCTCTATTAAATGAGAAATGTGGATTGGAATCCGTGATTCAAAGGCCGATGACTTTAGAATGCATACGTGGGCCGGGCTCGGCCTCGGCCCGGCGGCGCAGTGATTCAGGCTGTAATGCTGTGTGAGAATGGTTATCAGTGGATATAGACCGCTCTATAGTTCTCATTAAGCTCAGGCTGCCGGCTTATACATCTTCATTACGGCCGCGCTTTGGAAATGGTCTCCACACATGAAAGGGGAGCAATTGTGAAGAAATTTAACACGTCTCTGTCCCTGAAGACACGAAGATCGTTGGCTGTTACACCAGACAGGAGCTGAACTACTGGTGTAATGTTGCATTAGCCATCCTGTTCCTAAGCAGTATATTGTTAGGGCCTATTCATAGTGAGTCCTACTATTATTTTACTATGGACAAAAGGTGTATTACTATGCACATCAGGTATATTAATGAATCCACTGGTACTTTTCTTCTGCAAATTCTTAAACATTCTGTATGTATGATGCACGGTAAGTCTACCACTCATGCAGCCGTCTGCCAATGGTGCTGGCACTAACATTTTAACATTAATTTGATTAACAGGACTCGTAACTAAATGATGGCATCACTGCTCACTAAATGTCTACAATTGTGGCCGTTGGGTCACTCTGCACATGGCGGACAATCGGTTAGTCCTCCCATTCCATGGATTGTGTAGGTCTCCTTCATACTGCTATTCATTTGTGCTGTTAGTGCTTGTTACTTTCTTCCCACTGCCACCAAGTTTCACCAAGATTCTTAAGCATTGTGTTTGTATAATGGTAAGTCTACCACTGAAGCTTGTTAGTGGAAAATTATTTAAGAAAAGTCTTAAATTAAAAAGAAATGTATTACTGTTGAAGTTGGATAGCCTGTTACCCTCACAACTTCTTTTGAGCTAAGCTAACATTTGTTCATTTAATTGAGTTTACCTTTTCACACATACTAAATATACTCAGATGTAGGACCATTTTAAAAATTATTTCTTTTTACTAGTAAGTATCAAACGTGAGTAACTCCATGACAGTTTGGCATGACACCATTAAAGTCTTTGGGATCATTGATGTAGTGTTACGTTGTTGTAATGGTCTGTGTGCGTGTAATCACATGTCATGCAGCCGTCTGCCAATGGTGCTGGCACTAACAGGACTCATTGATCATTGCTCACTAAATGTCCATAATTATGGTTGTTGGTTCACTGCACATGGCGGAAAATGTTGGTTGTCCCTCTCTGTGGTTTGTGTAGGTCTCTCAGGTCTTAATGCTGCTAGTGCTTACATTTTTCTACCTATTGTCGCCAAGTTTCACCAAGATTCTTAAGCGTTCTGTTTGTATGTGGTCTATGGACATGAAAAGTCAGATGCAGGACCATCTTAAAAATCGTTATTCTCACTAGTAGGCACTAAAAGTGTGCACTATAGACTGCACTGCCAGCTCACTCACAGCTGGACGCTTTCCTACCCGAGGCCTGACTAACGCTGAGAAATTGGAATTCTCCTGAACGAGCCCCCTCGGAGAGACTTTTGCTGAAGAAGCGGATTTTCTGAAGGGTGAGTCGTATATCAGGTGGGTCGTACATCAAAGCATCGAACGTGACCACCCTCTCGCTAACCTTGCTCTCGTTCTTTCTCTCTCTCCCTTTCGCTTACTCTCTCACTGCAGATGGCTTCATTACTGTACCGGATTTACAGCACTTGTCCAAGCATTAATAAATAAAATTTAAGCAAGAATATGAGACTGTGATCTACAGTATGCACAACAGTGAACTGTAGGGACCAGTGCATTGCAATTACCCAGGCATTGATTAAATTAGCCTCTAACCATGACCTGAATTAGCTCACAGATCCAAAGAGGAGCCAAGAACAGCAGACGTGAGGGTGAATTAGGTGAATATGTGCAATCATTTCACTGTACATGACATGAAATTATAATAATGATAAAAGACAGGGGTGTCCAAACTTTTTTTTGTTGGGGGCCAGAAGGAGAAATATATTTGAAGTCACGGGCCACACTCTGTAATAAAACAAATAATGAAATATACCATTTTAAGTAATACATTTTCCTGATTACTTTCATTTACACATCATTTTACTTGACTTACTATCTTTATCTTTGACAGTGTTGTGTAAACTAAGATTTTTCAAATTAATGTTTCATTTCATGATGTCTCTTTATATTAAACTCCTTAATTACGCCAACTTTTAGACTCATTTGCCCTTTTTCTGCAGAACAACTGAACACCCTCTACACTTTTAGACTCTTTGGTCCGTTTTTTTGTGCTAGAAATGCGCACCCTCTCCGCTTTTAGACTCTTTTGCCCGTTTTTCTGCGCTAGAAATGTGCATCCTCTCCGCTTTTAGACTCTTTGGCTTGTTTCTGACACCTAGCATCCGAACTTTGAATCTCGCATTATAAAAACCTGCTTAACAGCGGGCCAACTTTCATTCTATTTCTAAAATACCTCACAGGCCGCTCCAAAAAAGGAAACGGGACGCAAATGGCCCGCGGGCCGTAGTTTGGACACCCCTGATATAAGATATAAGAATGTACTGCACATTCACACATATCTGTACTAGGATATGAATTGATATATCAGAGCAAATATATATAAATATTTCAGTTTATTAGCAAAGTTATAGCTGAAATTATACTCATAAAATGATTCCATTCATAATATGATGGGACAGAAAGTAGCACTGTGTCCCATGAATTTCCAATAGAAGCAAAACAGCATTTAAGAGAAACCAGCGGACATGTATTTCATGCATTTTCTTTATAATACTGTGTTAAATGCACTGCATGTCTATTTGTGGAAACCCCTTTTACCCCTTCTATTTCAGGTTACACTCATTGCTGACACAGATACAGAGAATTAATGCCAGTAGATAATAACACCAAGCCCAAGCGGACAATGGAATGTGTGTGTGGTAAATATCCATCACTTACTGGAAAACCAATGAAGTGTGATGTAATATGTCATTGACATACTTACAGGAATCAGAGACCCATTTTTAGCTGTATGACGCAATGGCTAATCATTTTAGTTTATAGTTCAGTCCCTCCTAATGAATCTATTGGCCATAAATTTAATGTAATGTAATCTAATAAATGTTATACTGTACAATGACCTTCATACCACATAAATCCTTTGTATTGGACCATTATGTACTGATATTCAGGTTATGTACTTATATTCAGGTTATGTACTTATATTCAGGTCATTTACTGATATTCAGGTTATGTACTGATATTCAGGTTATGTACTGATATTCAGGTTATGTACTTATATTCAGGTTATGTACTGATATTCGGGTTATTTACTGGTATTCAGGTTATGTACTGATATTTAGGTTATGTACTGATATTCAGGTTATTTACTGATATTTAGGTTATGTACTGATATTCAGGTTATATACTGGTATTCAGGTTATGTACTGATATTCAGGTTATATACTGGTATTCAGGTTATGTACTGATATTTAGGTTATGTACTGATATTCAGGTTATTTACTGATATTTAGGTTATGTACTGATATTCAGTACTTATCTAAATATTTGTACACACCCCTTGTAATGAATTCATTAGGCTACTTGCAGTTCCACCCATTGCTGACACAGATGTGCAAATGCACACACATTTTTTTTCTGAAGCAAAAATTCCAGATGTTGGCTAGATGGGTATAAAGCCTTCAGTATTGATCTGTGGTGCAGTGGAACTGTGTTCTTTGGAATGATATGGTTAAATCCACTGTTTTTGGTACAAGTTGAACAGTTGCGATTGAGTTTAAGTGGAAATCATCCAACATTCAACATCTACAACATCTATAACACTCTTGTGGCAAAATGCAATCAAATCAGAACAGCAATGCTCCAAAAACCAAGAAGAAAGCTAATCTTGTTTTCAATAAAAAGTAAGATAAAATCATTTTGAAACAATGAATGAGTTGGTGTCCCAAACATTCATCCATAAAGCCTGTTACATGTATTTAATGATTTTGTAGAAGGATATGTGTGTACTGAGTAGGGTACTTTATATTTTCTACGAACTGCCACGGTTCGGTTCAGGCAAACGCATGCAGAATACACGGTACACAGGCAGTCTATAGGAGACGTGTGGAACCAATGGACACAACCAGGAAAGTGTAGCTGCTGCACTGTTGCTATTAGCAACTCGCTACTGACTTAGACCATAGCCTGCACTGAGACGTTTAGCTCTGACTGGAAGTTGAAGCACACAAGTATAGAGCGCGTGCAGAAACCAGGTTCATTTACACTGTCCACACACCATCACGTCGCTTTCCAATGTGAATGCAGGGTTAGGCGCTCGTACTCACTCACTCTCGCTCTCTCTCTCTTTCGCTTGTGCTGCCTGTCAGTCTGTCTCTCTCTCTCTCCTTTGCTCGCGCTGCCTGTCTGTCTGTCTGTCTCTTTATCTCTCTTTTTTTGTCAAATACCAAGAGAATTTGACAACTTTCCTAGGAGAAGTTTGCTCCTACCAAAAATTGAACATATTGAAGAAATTTTAAGAAGGCCACAGCTAATTTATTGGCCTAAAATAGGGGGCGCTGTGGAGTCCTCTAGCTACTTATGAAAAAACAACTAAATATTTCTTAATCATTTTGAGGCCTTATTGAATTTGCCAATTGACAAGAGTTTTCAAGCATTCCATAAATGTCATATAAAATAGAGCTGATAAAACACAAATATACGAAATTCCAATTTTAGATCAAAGGACAGCCTATGCCAAATAGGCCTGTAAAGTTTTTCACAGTTTTTGAACATCATAACCCCCCCCCCCACCCCCCCACCCCCCGAAAAAACCACGGGAACTTTATATTTTGTGACTTCCAGTCAAACTGGCCGACTTCCTGTTGGACTGAGTCAAATAAAACCAAGTGATCATAGTTCTTAATGAGAAGGTTAATGAGCGTACCAAAGATGGTGCATATTAGACAAATTTTATCTCTGCCAATGCCGACGTTTAGGGGCGCTGTGGAGCTCCTGAACCACACCCAAGCCCAGACTCTATGGAACTTGTAAATTTTCACCAAGTTGTAGGCCTGTTCGAGTATAAAAAATGCCTCAAATATGGGCAAAAGTGTCCAGAAGCGTAATAATGAACAGACAAAAATGCTGTATCTTCCATTACCCTGGCAACATCTCCACTGTCAGCATTATTAGAGCAGACTGAGGGACTAATAATAAGTAGATTGAAGCTCAGGACCAATGAAGAAGCGGTGGAGTGACAGATAAGAGCGCACTGCATGAATAAAAATGAAGAGAAGTTGAGAGAAAGAATGCGACTGTGTGGAGAATAGATGGAGGAACGCCTCTGTACTGCAGGAGCTCTGACACTTCTTTCACTCTACAGCAACATTAGAAATTATAATCTGTTTTTTTTTTGCCTCTTACCATTAAAGCTAAATAACAATGTACTGACCTGTGGGATACAGTATGTGTGTGATGCCTCTTCATTGAATATGGATGCTGCTGGTCACAATCATTACTATCCACTGCACTGTCCACTGTAGGTGGTAATGACTAGTATTCCTTGTATACACATGACAGTGTGGATCAGGGGATGTTTCATCCATCTGGCACCCACTATTAGGCCTCACTCACAGCTGGATACGAAATAATTATAATTCATGTCACCTTACCATGTGCATGTTAGTCAGTGTTTAATTATTCTTACTCACAAGATATTACCTTACAACTTATACAGGCTTGGGTGGGTGTTTCAAAGCTGTTTCAAAGCTAATGCAACTCTGTATCATTAGTATATTTAAGCAATAATACATGAGAGGGACTGCAGTGCCAATGTTACACATTATAGCAACAAACCTCGAGTGTATCATTGCGATTATACCACAGTTCCTTTTTCACTGTTTATTGAAAGATTCTGAGTGTAAGAAGACGAGAAAATAAGATCTGGTTGGTTATAAACACTCTGCGAGTTAAAATAGTTCCATTGCTGTGCTGTTTGTAGCTGCGCTGTTTGGCTTGTAAGCGCTGCATTGTTGCTTGGTTAACTGTATGTGGTGGAGTAATACATGGAGAGCTTCAGTTGCAGTGCATTACCGGCTGATAACGGCACTCATAGAATACCACTCAGCCAATCACATTGCAGGGACAGAACTAACTGTGGTATAATACTTAAGCAATAGAACACGAGAGGGAGTGTGTTATCGCGATGTGTTGCTGTTGACTAATAAGACCGATATGCATGTAAATAATGCAGGTTCAGGTACTGTGAGAGACCCACATTTTTGTGTTGTGTGCATTTTTAGTTTCTCCTAACTATTTGAGATTAGTAAGGACTGTGCAGAAGCAGGGCGAGGGGGACGCAAATGCAGGTAATAAGGGTTAGTTATTTTTTAAACAAAGAAAAAAAAAACAAGGAAACAACTGAATAAGCAAAAACAAACACAGGGAAACATAAACAAACAGGGAGGCTAACAAAACAACCAAGGAAACTAAAACTAAACTCAAGACAATAAACAAGCAAGAATTAAACTAGGGTAATAAACAAGAGAGCAAAGAGATGGAGAATAAACGAGATAACAATATAGAAACTACAAAGACAGACAAAGTAAACGCAGAAACAATGGGCTATAAATACACATGGAGGGCTAGGAAATAGAAGACACCTGGGGAACAGATAATGAGGGGGCGGAGCTACAGATTACAGTCATTTGGGGTAACATAGGTGAGAACATTCAACACAAAGCCACGTGCAGGAACTCAAGGGAAAATAAACAGACAGTAGGGCCGAAATGACAGAGACAGACTGGGAAAGATACAGAACAGGACCAGAATGTGACAGTAAGACCTAACATATAAAAACTAAAGTTTGTAACTAAAATAAACTAATGTCCTCATGTGGGGACTGTAGTTTATTTTAACATTTAAAAGTTATCTTTGTCATTTGTCAACAGAAGGACCCAATTAGTCAAAATATAACAAAATGTTTCTACAGTAAGCAAATAACTCAATCTGCACTGGCTGTAGAAACATCTGACTGGGATTCCTGCCTTCTTGTTTTCAATCAATTGAGCGTAATATTGTCATGTGACTAGTATATGGCACGGATAGTGTCTTCCAGTGTTCTCAAGTTTCACGCTTTGAGCATGTGACACACGCACCTCAGCGAGTTCACACGCTCACACGCCACAGATGGCAGATGGCGATGAGGACTTTTGGAACTATGTATCTGCCGCGTCTAGTTCGGAGGATGAGGATTACCCTTCGACGCGAGCCCGCTTGCCGCTTCCTCCGGGATCTGTTCTGCACCCGGCTTTCCGAAGTCCACTCGATCTCCTGGATGAGGCAGCCCTCGCCCCAAACCGATCTCCAGCAGCGCCGGTCCTCAAGACGCCGTCTTCTGTCTGCCCGCCTCCCATGGCGCGCTCCGTTTCAGCGGCTCCTCAGCTAGCTTCAGCGACTAACCTGCTAGCTTTTCCTGCGGCTGCTGCTCCAGCCTTCTATTCGGCGGCGCGGCTAACTCAGTTAGCATCCCCTGCTACCACGACTCTCTCATCTCCGGCTGCAACGGCGCTCACCTCTCCGAGGGCTGCAGATCCAGCTTCCAC
Organism: Astyanax mexicanus; assembly: GCF_023375975.1. Taxonomy (NCBI): domain Eukaryota; kingdom Metazoa; phylum Chordata; class Actinopteri; order Characiformes; family Acestrorhamphidae; genus Astyanax; species Astyanax mexicanus. The sequence goes on from NC_064409.1 coordinate 19,688,785, forward strand.
GGCGGCCGCACAGCCGCGCTCTGACACATCCCCTGCGCTGGACTCTACCGGCAGCTCCGCGCTTCCTACTCCAGACTCGTCCGGCAAATCAGCTGATCCAGTCCGGGTTTTCGAGTCACTCGTGGCAGCAGCAGCTCTCCGCTCCGCGGTTCCCTTGGCAACGGCACTACACTCCCCTGCTCGCACCACCCCGGAATCTGCATACACTGCGGTGAGTTCAGCTCAAGTCTCTGTGATTTCTTCAGCAGCCCTCATCTCCATGCAATCTCCTTCAGCCCAAGTCTCCAAGTCCGCTCCTGTGTCTGTGGCAGCGGTGCCCACCGCCTATGTTCCTGTGCCAGCGGTGCCCACCGCTCCTGTGTCTGTGCCAGCGGTGCCCACCGCCAATGTTCCTGTGCCAGCGGTACCCGCCACCGCCAGTGTTCCTGTGCCAGCGGTGCCCACCGCCAATGTTCCTGTGCCAGTGGTGCCTATCGCTCCAGCTCCGATGCCAGCTTCACCCGCCGCCACGCCTGCCCAAGCTGCACCCGGCGCCGCGCCTGCCCAAGCTGCACCCGCCGCCGCGCCTGCTCAAGCTGCACCCGCCGCCGCGCCTGTCCAAGCTGCACCCGTCACCACACCCACACCAGTTCCAGCTCCTAGGACTATGTTTGGCCCTAGGCCCCGTCTACCCAGGTCTGCCCCAAGGCCCCCGGACCTCACCCCTAGAACTGTGCCCAGGATGGCCCCACCGACCACACCACAGACTTTAGCCAGTCCTGGGCATCCCCAAGTTTATTTTGTACCCCTGTCGCTCCCTGTTCTGGTTCCTGTGTCGGTCTGTGTTTCTGTTCCTGTCTTGTCTGGTTTCTGTGTACCTGTCCCTGTGACCGTGTTCGTGTCTGTCCCGGTTAATTTTCTTGTCCCTGTTCCCTTGTCCAGTCCAGTCCAGTCACCAGTCATGCCCCTTGTCCATTCACCGACCCCTGTCCAGTTCCCCGTCCAGTCTCCTGTCTTGTCCAGTGTACAGTCTAATGTCCAGTCTCCGTTCATGTCCAAGGTCCAGTCTCCTTTCTTTGTCCAGTCTCCTGTCCGGTCTTTAGTTCAGTCTCCTGTTCTGCCCCATGTTAAGTCCCCGGTCTCGTCTCTTGTGTTTCCCGGCCTCTCCCCGCCTTTGGTCCCCGGGGTTCGTTTTTACGCGCCTCGGGAGCTGCGCGTTTAGGGAGGGGCTTCTGTCACGGTCTCGCTCTGTTCCCCTGTGTTTCTCCTGTAATTTTCCGTCACGAGTGTCTAATTTGTAGCTCCGCCCCTCGTTACCTGTCTCCCCAGGTGTTCATTGTTTCATGTTTAGTATAAATAGTACCTGTTAGTCTACGTTTGCGGTCGGTCGTTGCACCTTCCAACGTTGTCTGTCTCGTCACGTCCTAGCCATAGTTTTGCCACGTTTCGTTATTGCCCTGCTCCACGTTTCTAGTTCTTTGTTTAGTTTGTATTATTTGTTTATCTCTAGTTTGTTACTATTCCTGGTTTTGTACATATTTACGTATTTATTCCTTTGTATATTTTCCCTAGCCCTGTTTAGTCACTTTCTGTTTAGCTTAGCTCTTTGTTGGTTTTCCCTGTTTGTTTATGTACGTTTACTTATTCGTTATTCCCCTGTTTGTTTGTTTGTTTACTTATTATTCATTAAAGTCTGTCTTAACCGCTTTTACGTCCGCCTCCCGTCTGGTCCCGCATTACAAAACAGAGCTAAGAACATAAACAAGGGATAAACAAGAAACTAGAAACTAACAAGGACAACCGAGGAATAACCAAAACTAAGCAGGGCAGGGATATAAACAAAGAAATACAACAAGAAGCTAAACTAGACAGAGGATAAATAAACTAAATAGGGCAAGGGCGTAAACAAGGGAAAATAACAGGGAACTAGAAATAAACAGATAAACACAAAGCAGGGAACAAAGGAGCGCGGGAATAAACAAGAAATAAACGAGGAACGGAATAAATACTAAGCTAAACAAGGCAGGGATATATACAAGGAGAGAACAAGGAACTAAACACTAAGCAGGGGACCGGGGAAACGAGGAAGAAACAAGAAACTAGAAAACTAAACAAGAAATAAACACAGAGCAAGAACTAGGGCTATGAAACACAGAATAAAACCGGAGAGACAAAACAACAGGGGTTAGTACGAAGACCGACGAGGGACAAGTGGCAAAGGGGATCTATTTAAACAAACAGGAAACACACTAGAAGTGGGAACACCTGGGGAAGGGGCGGAGCTACAAGTGAGACACGTGGTGGAAAACTACTGAGACAGGAGACACAGAGGAGCACAGGTCACGTGGGGAAAACACACAGAGACTTGAGACAAGGCCAGGACGTGACACGCGCACCCCAGCCACCCCCCCCCCCCCTTGAACAACTGAAGAAGAACTGCGCGCACCCCAGCATCACCCCACGTCTCACTCCCACCAAACTTCAAAACTTGTCTTGAGAGCCCTGGTGTCTTCATTTAAGACCATATAAGGCTTGCGTGAACTCCTAAAATACTTAATACTTAAAAATGAAGTATCATGGTGCAGAAAAGCAAAGTAGAAATGGAACGTTCCCATATGAGGTTAAATGAACCATGCTGCCTGGATCGTGACCGGATTCTTCCTCTTGCAAGTCACAAAATTATTTGCTCCAAGTGGACAGAGCAGTGTGTGGTAATGATTGTGACCGGCAGTGTCTGGCTAGAAATGTCCATGCAAACAGATGTCCTGAGCGTCCCTAGCAAAAAAAAATCACATTCACATTCAATACAAGACAAATACCACATGCATGTTCTTAAGCTTGGTTTGGCATGACATGGCATGTCAGTGTATTTTCACTATTTATTTATTTTTTTTCTTCAATTTTTAAAAAGTTTTCTGGAGTTACGCAGTGCTTTAAATTGTTCTTTTCTTTACTGAGTGATGAGTGCAGGCATATGAAGGCATAATTAGCCTCTATTGATTAGAGGGCACAGCACCGAGTGACGAAAACTAGCTCTGACAACTGCAATTCTGCGCTCGTCGCATAACGATTGTGCTGAATGACAAACCTAATTCCAATCACCTCTGATTTGCTATTGATGGGGAAATGTGCTGTGGGTGTAGGCAGACTTCTGTATCATCATTTGAATCTCTTTGTGTGTGTGTATGTATGTGTGTATACTGTATGTGTGTATGTGTGTAAGAGAGAATAAATATCACAAGAGATACAGAAGCAGAAGCACAAGAAGAAGCAATAGAAACATCCTCACAAAACTGGATTTTTCAGTCAATAATGCTGATTATTAGCTTTAGCGGTGGCGTCGGGCCGTGAGCCGGGGTTACGGCTCCTGCTCTGCATGCTATAAAAATGCAAACGCCCGAGCGGCCGGCCGTGGAAACAGACCCGTGTCCTTGGTCAGTGTCCCAGCATTACTCATAGCCCAGGCTGCTGATTGCTATTATGAGAGCTGTCCAATTCTATCATTAGGACGTGCAGTGTCCAAGGTTGCTGCAGTTCTAATCAAAGGAGAAGCTGAAAGCTGGTAGTGCCACCGTCACAGTCGTCCTGCCAACGTCTGTCTCGCCACAGGACCCTGGAGGAGGATGAAACCTCAAGGATCTAACCGAGGACCAGAGGTCATCCTGAGTGTCTTCAGACATTAGGGAGTAAATCATGTTTCCACAGAAAAAGACAGGACAAAATAAAGCATGCTGGGAGTCTTATTATAGCTATAAATACAAAAAGACTCCAAAATATGTACGATGACCTTCTGTTGACCGAACAGTTTATTAGCATCACCTGCTCTAAACTTCCAGTCACTGGCCAATTTATCAGAAACTACTACCTACACCTAGAAGTTTTGGTACCTATTGTCACTTTATTAGAAACACATATTGTACTCTAAACCTGTAATCTTTGGCCAATTTATTAGAAACATCTACCTTGTGGTTTTGCTAATTGGTCACATTATTAGAAACACATACTGTACTTTAAACCTGTAATCTTTGGCCAATTTATTAGAAACACCTACCTTGCATTTCTGCTTGCTGGTCATATCATTAGGATCACCTACTTTGAACTCACAATCAATGACCAATTTATTAGAAACACCTACCTTGCATTTCTGCCCAATGGTCACTTTATTAGAAACACATCCTCTAAACTTCCAATGATTGGTCAATTTGTCATAAACACCTACCTTGTAGTTCTGCTAACTGGTAACTTTATAAGAAACACATACTGTACTCTAAACCACAAATCTTTGGCCAATTTACTAGAAACACCAGCCTTGTAGTTCTTCTTGCTGACCACTTTTAGAAACACATACTGTACTCTAAACTTCTCATCACTGGCCACTTTATCAGAAACACCTACCCTGCTCATCTCTTAACTATTAATATCAATAGGAACAACTACTTTGTCTTTACAGTCAATGGCCTGTTTATAAGAAACGCCTACCTTGCACTTTTTCCCAACGTTCACTTTATTAGAAACACATACTTTAAACTTCCAATAATTGGCCAATCATGAACACATACCTTGCAGTTCTGCTAGCTAAACTTCCAATCATTGGCCAATTTATTAGAAACACTTACCTTGAAGTTCTGCTAAATGTGCACTTAATAACAACTAAATTTCGACTCATTGGCCAATTTATTAGAAACACCTACCTTGCACATCTGCTCACTTGTCACATCATTAGGATCACCTATTTCGAACTTCCAGTCAATGACCACTTTATTACACATACTTTTTAACTACACATGTTTTTAAGCAATACTCTAAGCTTCCAATCATCTGCTAATTTATTAGAAACACCTACTTTGCAGTTTTGCTTACTGGCTGCTTTATTAAAAATACCTGCTCTTAACTTCTAATCGCTGGCCATTTTATGAGAAACACATACCTTGCACTTCTGCCCGATGGTCATTTAATCAGAAAAACCTACAATGTGTCAATGGGGACTTTATAAGAAACATCTGTCATGTTTCAATTAACTGGCCACTTTATTAGAAACACTTTTTTTTTGGACCTGTAATTGATGGAACCATGAATTCTGCTCTCTACCAGAGGATGTCTGGCCATCAGTTTGTGATCTTAAGCTCAGGCATACTTGAGCATGGACCTCAAGGCAGACTAGCAAGTTCACCTTTTGAAAGGTTAAAAAATAAAAATTAAGGTTTTGGAGTGGCCTAGTCAAAGTCTGATTACAATGCTGTGCCGTGATCTTAAACAGGCTGGTCATGCTCAAACCCTGCCTGAAGTGGCTAGATTGAAATAGTTCCATAAAGAAGAGTGAGTGAGAATAATTCCTCCAATGAGAGATCTGAAAGAGATGTGATGGATATGACTTATTGCTTATTGTTTAGGGGCAAATACTTATAGGATATTCATTAATAGAAAGAAAACTATTGATATTCCATTTAGAGTTGATGGTGTTGAGATTTGTAGAGTCAGTGAGGTGAAATTTCTGGGTGTCATCATTGATGAAAAGCTGACATGGAAACCACACATAAATCATTTAAAAACAACAATCGCTAAATTTATTGCATTATTTTACAAAGTAAGGGAGTTATTTAATGATATATTGTATAATGCTATAATTGTTCCACACTTAATCTACTGTATTGAAGTCTGGGGAAAAGCGTGTAAAACAATTACAAATTCTACAAATTCTATTCTTGTTCTACAGAAAAGGGCTGTAAGAATTATCACCAGAAAACATTACAGTCATCCATCAAATACATTGTTTTATCAGTTGAAATTACTGAAATTCTATGATTTAGTTGACTTTTATATTTTATTATTCATGTATAAGGCTCATAAAAAATATATTAAGTTCAAACATCCAATTTAATTGTGAAGAGAAAAAGTTGTTATAATCTTAAGGGGATAGAGATGTTTGTAAAAACTACATTTCAAACTAGTCTGAAGGAGCGGTGTCCTGTAATTCAAGGAATAAAATTATGGAATAATTTAATGAGTGACGTTAAAAATGCTAGATCAATGTGTGTGTTTAGAAAAATTATAAAAGCTGGTCTGTATAAAAAATATGAAATAGTATAATGTGTAACTATATAAACTGTTGTTTGAGAAGGATTTGATGTTTTTTGTCTAGTTTTTTTTTATTTGTTTTTTGTTTGTTTGGAAATTTACTATTGTTCTTAATTATTTTTGGGATAAAAGGGGCAGCTATTATAAGATTTTTTTCTTCTTTCTGCTGCCTTTCATTTTATTTGTGATTTGTATATTTTGTTCTTCTGTAAAAATGTATTTTGTTTATAATGAAATTAATAAATCTTCTAAACTAAACTAAACTAAACTTTTTCACAGGGCCAGGTTGGTTTGATACGGCAACGTAGAGCTGCCAGCCATAGAAATATAATTTGACTCAGTAACATGTAATAACGTAAAAGGTTTCATATTATAACGTGATATTTATTACGTTATAACGTGATATCTATCACGTTATTTCGTGATACAAAACTATTATGTTATTTCATGATATGGTATTTTTACGTTATATCGTGAAATTATCATGTTATTTCGTGATAAGAAATTATCATGTTATTTCGAATTATGAAATGATCATGTTATTTTGTGATAAACATTTATCAAGTTGTTTCATGATATTTTAACGTTATAACGTCAAAACATCAATATGGTTTTACTTTGATACACGGCCAAGCCAGCGCGCTTCCATTTCACTTCACGTCGCCTCCAGCTACAGTGCTCAACAACTGTAGAATTCCACCATGCCTTAAACCAAGCTTGAAATAGAACTGAATTAAGTCATGCAGACGAGCCATGTTCCTTCACTGAACCTGGTAAGTGTTGAAGTGCTGAATGGCCTAATATCATGAAATAACATGATAAATGTTTAACATTAAATAACGTGATAGTTGCATATCTCAGAATAACGTGAAAGTTGCATATCATGAAATAACATGATAGTTCCTTATCTCGGAATAACGTGATAATTTCATATCACGAAATAACGCGATAATTTCTTGTTATAACGTGAAAATACCATATAATGAAATAACATGATAATTCCATATCATGAAATAACGTGATAAGTATCACGTTATAACATGGTAAATATATTAGTTATAACGTAAAACTTTTCGCGTAATTACATGATACTGAGCCAAATATATATTAGGGCTTGGCAGCTCTGAGTTTCCGTAGTTTGAATAGAATTGTTCTTCTTAATAAATTAAATGATCATTTAAAAAAATGCATTTTAGGTTTACTCAGGTTATCTTTGTCTTTGTCTATCTTAAAAATGTAAGTATAGGTATGTGGAGAATGATTGGAATGAGGACTATCTATCTCTCTTTCTTTTTGATCTAAACTAGATCTCATCTCTGACACACACACACACACACTCACATACCCAGACATCTACACACATCTCAGGCCTACAGAGCTGGGTGACATGGCTCATTTGGCAGCCAGGCAGGCAAGAAGAAGCAGAAGGAGGGAGCTGATGGCCCGGAGACTGGGCTCTCCCTGCAGCGAGAGATGACTGACATATGCTACTGTTCTTCTTTTCTGCAGCGTTCTCTCAGAGCCTCCACCTCCGGCGGCTCACAGTCTGTTCACACACCGCCATCTCCACCACTGCTGTCTATTTATCCACCAACAGCCTGTTCATTACAACACCCAGCGCAGAGCATGCTGCACTGATCTGCATTACATGATGGAGCAGTATATATCATGAGGGTATATTATCACTGACACATGAAACAACTTCATGAACAATGGATCAATAGAAATGCTCAGAGATGACTTTTCTGTGACTGCAGTGATGGCCAGTCCACCCAGAGTAAACAGCACCAGTATTTTAATATTGAGTTGTTTTTATATATATATATATATTATGTTTTTTGGATGCAATCCGGGTTTGCACCCGAACATCCCTTTCAGACAGCTTCCTCTTGCGTCCACAGTTAATCCTGTTGGATGTGGTTGGTCCTTCTTGGTGGTATGCTGACATTACCCTGGATACCGTGGCTCTTGATTCATCACAAAAACTTGCTGTCTTGGTCACAGATGCGCCAGCAAGACGTGCACCAAAAATTTGTCTTCTTTTAAAGGACCCCCCAATAAGAAGCTGTTATAATAATTTTCTTTTTGTTTAATTACAGTGGTAATAAAATTTGATTAAATAAAATACAATGCCATACCTTACCAACCACTAAACCTTACCACTGCAACTTTCTGGGATACCATAGCAACACCATAGCAGAGCTGCACGGCAGTGTACATTTTCTTCTGTCCTGTAGGGGTAGTCGAAGCGTTTATGAAACTAAACCCCATGCAACAATGAAAATTGTTGTATGGGATTGCTCAATCGATCCATGATTCGAGTTAAGGTTATTGTGTGTGAAAACAACCCAGTGATAATGAGCTCCTCCTAGAAACCAAATGCCTTTTCTAAAAGCTTCCTGGCTGGATGTGATGTGTTCTTAGGTGGTCGCTATGTTATAGGTGGTTTTTGAATGCCTTTGAACCTTCGGGTCCTATTTTAGTGATCTACAGGTGAGCCATCAACCTCGCACCATGCAAATTGGTGTATTGCGTGTCATTGTGTCTTTGCTATCATAACAATGGGAAAAGTATGCCTTATGTGGCATGAAACGCACAAAAGGCATATACTAATTTTTTTACTTAATAATGATTGTGCTTTGAGCGTAATGCGACATAAACCAGTCAGCATGTCACTTGCCATTCCCTTAAAGAACCAGGTGCACTCTGACTTTGGCAGATTGCTATAGTAATGGCGCAGTGCTTCTGTGATTCTCAGCAGAGGAAACTGACCTGCACGTTAATGCTGTGAAGGTGAGCAAGCATGTAATTTACAGGAACAGCAATGTTATTTTATTGTGTACTCTGTTTATTGTTCATGTATGTTAAGTTGGGGTGCATGGGCCCCATGAGCATTGCAACTTGCCTTGCGCTTGATGTAAGATAGGGCCCATTATGTCTATTCAACTACATTTTGATCCAACTGATTGCTGGTTTGTTTTCACACACAATAGTTTTTTTGAATCGTGGATTGATTGGGGAGAAAATGTACACTGTCGAGCTGCCGTTGATTCTTTTGGGCACAGCACACTGGTGAGTGTAACATTTGAACACTGATACTCTCTTGTTTCGGTGACTCATTTAGACAAAGGAAAAGGGTTGGTGTATTGCATGGTTGAAAGTAAAATACAATTTATTTTTTTTATTTTACTGTTCTATGGTCATCAGTTAATGCTATTCTAGACAGACACACTAGCCTCAAAATTGTGGCTAGCAAATGTGACTATAACTTGTGTTAGTGAGCTAGTTTCTGATTTCTGCAGCTTTTTGTAAAAATCACTTTAAACCAAATCTGAACCAAATACTGAGTTATTTAGTAAAATAAATATACATTCCTGGAATGAACTTCACTTGTGAAGCAACATTTCTAATAAATCGCCAACCAATGGAAAGGAAGTTATCTAGGTTAGCTATAACCAGGCTGCGCTCACATAGAGAAGTACCAGTAGGGAAACACAGCCTTGGTCGGCGGCAAGAAGTAGATTGTTTGTTATTTTAACTAAAGCTGTCTCAGTGCTATGATGAGGCCTCAATCCAGATTGGAATTTTTCATAGTTCTGGTTTCTTTACAGGTAAGAGCAAAGTTGTTGTTCCACAGCTTTTCTAGAATCTTAGAATCTTAGAAATAATGGGCAATAAAGAGCAGCCAGTCATCTGTACCATTATAACACATTATTTGACAGAAAAATATTGCAAAGTGTGCCTTTAATGGCAGAAATCATGTGTTTAAAGGGTCGTTTTGTGGGGGCCGGCATCATGGTGCTGTGGTTCAGGCCGGTCGCCTGCTGGATTTCTCAAAATTCAACAAGCTCTTTCACTCCTCGCGCATGGAGTTTTCTTCTGAGAGCATCTCCCATGGCAACCGGGCTGGCAAAAGCTGGCAAACATGCACAAGCTGAGGATGATATACACAAACAAATATAAGACACCATCTCACACAAACACACACACACATATGTGTGCACATACACATACACGCCCTGAACCATAACCCGTAGCCTGGCTCCGCCCAGTTGGCCCTGGGCTGATACTGTGGGGAAGGAATAATCATATCAGACAACAAGTCGAAGCTTATTAACTCTGTGGCTCAATAGCAGCCAGGGGCCTTCCAGGGGACTGGGGCCCCAACCACTGAATGGGTGAGAGAGGAAAAGAGAGAGAGAGAGAGAGAGAGAGAGAGAGAGAGAGAGACTGGGATACTGGGCCAGTCTCTTTTGGCTCTGTATTATGCAGATGGAAGGACTGGTCAGCTGCCCTTCTGGAATAAGGGTTTTGGTTTCAGTGTTTTGGACTTTTGGACATTTCTGACTGGCTTGGTTTTTCCATCCACCTGATACTGAAGGAGAGACCCAATCCGGACCCTCAGGTACAGTAGCACTTATTTTCTTGATCTGCATGCATTGGGGAACCATGTTAGTAACTGGTGTTTGACGTGGCAGAAATGTTACTCAAGAACAGTGTAGTCTATGCATAGGTAAAAATCCAATTAAACCTCCTGTACCACCTGTGAACTATTCCTACAAGACAATGCTCAACCACATTCAAGAGCATGTCTTGAAGATACAGGTACTATGCCTTTTAACGTAAATACTGAAGACACCAGAACTATGAATGAGATCACATGTAGAGTGATGTAATAATTAGAAAAAATTTAAATAAGCCAGAACACGGTTCCTACTTGAGACTCTTCAAAGTAGCAGCTTTTCCATTGATGCCATATTTACCCATTGTTCATGTTCTCTCTGTCGGTTGACTGAGGTAGAACCTGGAATGGTTCTCTAGCTGTCTTAAAGGAGTTTCCAAAGGTTCTAATTAGGCTGGTTAATAAACTAGTGCATCTCACAAACTTAGAATATCATTGAAAAGTTACTTTATTTCAGTAATTTAGTTTAAAATGTTAAACTCCTATATTCTCAGAAAAGCTAAAAAAAAATAAAAATTGAATATTATATAAGACCTGTTTGTACTTTTGTCAGTGTCCAAACTCAGTGCAGTTATTTCCTGGAAAATCTTACAGAACTTGATGCTTCCCTCTGTTGACAACTTTTATGGAAATATGGATTTCATTTTCCAGCAGGACTTGGCACACTGCCCACACTGCCAAAAGTTCAAATTGCTATGATTTTTGGGTTTTCATTGGCTGTAAGCCATAATAATCAACAATAAAATAAAAAATAAACGCTTTAAATAGATCACTCTGTGTGTAATGCATGTATATAATATATGAGTTTTACATTTTGAACTGAATTACTGAAATAAAGTAACTTTTCAATGATATTCAACATTTTTGAGATGCACTAGTATGCAATATTTAAAGACTGAAAATATGGAAAAGGCAAAATGATGATGAGTGTAAGTGTAAGTGCTACAGTGCAAAATGCAAAACGTGCCAAATTAAGGCCATCATAAGGCCAAACCCTTTTTTTTGTTTACTCTATAATTCCATATGTGTTCCAAAATAGTTCAATATTAGAATCTACACTTTTTTCTTTGATGGCAGTTTTGCATATGAAAGGATTATGTCAAGACAATGTGCCAATGTCCAAATACTTATGGACTTAAGTATTGTGTATACTTGGAGTTGAGTACTTAAAAATGTGAATAAAAACTGCTTTTTCAAGTTTCAAAGTTTATTTGTCATTTACATAGTCATACACAGTGAAATGCTTTGGAAACTGCATAATTGCATGCAACAACAATATATAGTATTAGAAGGAAAATTGAAAATACAAGGGTATAGTAAATATGCATAAAATAAGACTATTGTGAAATATATACAGCGATAATCAAATAATAAAGTGTGTATATACACATATATACTAAACCAGACAGAACAGAAATGAAGAATTAATCAGGTGGCATGATGCCAAATAGAGATAAAGTACAAAATGTGCAAAATTTGATTATGCAACATAATGCTGTGCAACAAAGCAGAAGGTAATAAATAATTATAAATGATATGTGTTCAGTGCAAAGTCCTGTGTGTGTGTGTGTGTGTGTGTGCAACTTGGAGCGTAGTACAGAAAATCGCCCAACATCCTGCTGATCAATAACTGCAGAGCTCCACACCTGCTGTTAGAACTGGAAAATGCACATGGGTTTAATTATCACAAGACATGCAATTTTTCTTTTTTTTTGCTGTTTCAAAAAAATTCTAAAAACTCTGTACTCCCTGTATAGTGAACTGTACGCACAACATCCAAAAGCAGGAAGCACTACACTGCAGAATTCCACATACAAATATAGGTAAATTCTGGTATATTATAGACATTTAATACCTGTTTAGATTTAGAATCTGTAACTATGTAATTTTGTGACTTATGTAGTGCGGCGCTGCCACTATGACTGGAGAGGAACTCTGGTTTGAATGCTGGGTCATGCTGTTTGCCATCAGCAGCCGGAGTCCGAGAGAGCACAATTGGCTATGCTCTCTCTGGGTGGATAGATGGCTGATTTCACACAGTGCTGGGGAATTCGCTAGTGAAATTGCTAGGCTGAGTCCTAACGAGTGGGTTGGGTAATTGGCCTTCCGAATTGGGGAAAACATTGGATAATTTTAGAAATAAATTATTTAAAAAAAGAAACATGGAAAAAACAATCTGCATTTAAATATAAATGGGTATGGATTTACTGTGACAAAATTTAGCAGAAGCTTTGTTTTTTTAGAGCTTTTTAAAGCTTTGTTCTGAAGACAGGGCAATGCAATTGGACCAGAATTGACGGAGGATGATTTGATTTGGGAGTGTTTTTATTCAGACCCGCAAAAACAGCTGTGCATTAAATATAGATTACTCTCAACAGTGTTTTCTGGTAAAGAAAATAAATGAAAATGTGTCTGTCAGCAGTTGGGGGAGTAAACACAAACAAACAAACGCATCTCTGCGGCCGTAATTTGACCATAATTGCCCTGTTTGTCTGGAAAGTGAACGTGGTAAAAAAAAAAAGTAATTGGGCGGCTGCACATCTGTGGGACGAGAAAGTGGGGATTCGTCAAGAGGGCATCTGGAGAATATGTTATATATCTTACTTTACTATCTCTGTTGAGAGAGAGACAGAGAGAGAGAGAGAAAGAGAGGGAGAGAGATGGAGAGAGAGTATAAATAAAAAATAAAAAATCTTGGGACATTGTTAGATTCTGTTCTCATAAAGCTAAATTTCATTATGTGTATTTGTTGTTCAGTTAGCTGCTGTGGAAGCAATAACTGTATAAAACATGTACAGCCCAAAACTATATTTTAAAAGTGAAACCAGCCACTACAGGTCTAGATCCTCTGATTGCTGGTGGCAAAATGATGTGTAGCTCCTCCGACTCCCATGTGTTTCAATGACAATACAGCTCCACCCATTTTCTATCTTATTTTTCACCTCTTTATTTCCCTATTTAGTGTTTAATCCAGCAGTTCATTTTCCCTTATGCTTTTATTGTCAGTTTTCTCTTTCTAACCTTATTCTGCTACATTATATCACAAGAAGGCGGGGTTACGCTTATGAATGCAGGATTGACAGCATTGGCTGGAACAGACTGTATTTACTACACTAACTTAATCGTACTGTTATTGCTTATTTTGTGTTGTACTGTTGGTTACATTTACAGATACATTTTTCTTGGTAAGTCTGATTTTAGCATAAAATTTAAGAATAACATTTTAGCATAAAATTTAAGAAGCGTTGAACTCTCAGTACATTTATTTTCTGGTCTTTAGAGACTTCAAATACCAATTTCCATGCCTATCTTCTTCTTGTAATCATCACTGGTGCATGCTGTTTCTCTCACAGCAGCTCAGGGGTTAATCTGGACTTTAGTAGATCCTCTCAGCAAAAAAACAAATTTAACAGGGCTAAGCTCTGTGGGAAAAGCAGGTCTGTTTCTGGTGCTTTATCATGTAGGGTGACCAAACGTCCGTATTTCCCAGGACATGTCCGTATTTCACGTCCTGTCTGGGGCGTCCCGGTTTTTTTTTTAAAAAGTGAGGAAATGTCCTGGTTTTTAAATTACCTTCATTGGACCATTAAATTTACAGGCACCAGGGCACTGCGCACGGCGCTGCGTGTGACATTATACCTGAGTCGCGTCAGTGAGAGCAGCCCTCTTCTTAAGGGGGGGTATGCAGCCTAGAGGGGGCGCCAAATCAAAGCTCCACATAAATTTCCTCCCCCCCGACTGAATTTAACTCCCACAGTCTCAGTCAGTGACCTCATTCACCACACAGCCTGTCACTCACCTCGTCCATAGTGTCTGCCTCTTTATAAAAAGCTAAATATCTATTGAACCATTGAACAATTTGTCTATGATAGGTTTAAAAATAAAGAAAACTTAAGAAAACGTAAAAAAATAAAAATAAAATAAAACAAAACAAAAACCCTAAAAAAACGTGGAATAACAGTTCAGTCTAACTGCTGCTCTTATAATAACATTTAAGAACATGACAAAAAACTCATTTATGTAATTCACGTAAAAATGTAAAGGTAAAAAAGTGACGGCCTATTAAAAAAGCAACAGAAGTTGTTCATTTGTATCATTTCTAACATATTTATGGTGTTTTTTACTTACTTTTTTCACTCCCACAACCTTAATCCTTTACAGCTTCAAAAACATGTATTATGCAAATTAGGTGTTGACGTCATTTAGTCAGGCGTCCTGGTTTACCCAAATGAAAATATGGTCACCCTATATAATAAGCTGTAAACTCAGTGAAGGCAGTCTGGGACACTTGGTGTGGGAGAAAGGAGTGAGTCTGGCTTTGTCTCTGGTCTTTACTGCACAGACTGTTGTTGCAAATTAAATAACAGACAATTAGAAAGGTCATTATCAGAAAACTGTGCCTTTTGGCTCTCAAAACATAAAAAATTACGAATATTTTTATTTACCATATTTATAAACTTCGATTTATGCTCAATAATCTTCCTCAAAATGTATTTTCACATAAATTTTTTTGTCATGCATGTTTTCACCTGGTTAACATCCCCCTTTATTTTTAATAATGCATTAATTCAAAGTAATTCATAAAACAAATTATTGTTACACAACTGTGCTGCTACACAAATAATATATTATGTTAATACTGACCAAGGGTGAAATACAATACAACCATGAAGTCTAGATTTGTCTACAGTCATTGTGTGGAAGGATTTTATCTCCTTGAGTCAAGGCCGGGTGCTGCATAACCATCAGCTAAATATCCTTTGGATTTTTATGTAGATTTTTTTAAAGGTTCAGCTCATTGGGGTCGCATGCATAAAATATGGAATTAGAGTTAATGTAGGCTAAAAGTGATTTCCTAATATTTGACATTAGACCCTAAATTAATGCTTTCCATATTTGTTTTTTCTCCAGCTTAATGATCTGAAGAGACCATTCACAGATGAGCAGTGAACAAGACTGGACAGAAGTGGATATTTATAGCATTTCTCCAGCTCAGTACTGGACTGTGTGATCCTCCAGCAGTGTGTAATCTACAGGACAGTAGCTGGGCCGTGGTGAATCCTTGGTCCTGCCATGGGGAAGACTGGACAGAGTACGGTGGACCTGAACTCGCCCTCGGAGGTTAAGCAGGCCGTTCCGTTTGAGGAGATGAACCACAGCATGACTCCACCTGAAGAAGAGAAGAAGTCAGAGCTTCCTGATCGAGGAACCTGGAAGGGCAAGTTTGACTTCCTGTTGTCCTGTATCGGATACGCCATCGGCCTCGGCAACGTCTGGAGGTTCCCTTACCTGTGTGGCAAGAATGGAGGAGGTAAGAGTGAGCAGAAGAAGGAGATGGTATTTGGTTTGAGAATGGACAGCCTTGTAAATGATCACTCTCACACTGTAAACGACAAAAGTTTAAATTGTTCTCCTCAACTAACACAGACATCCCAAGTTGCAAAAGTTGATTTCAGGGAGGTTACCCCCATAAAAAAAGAAAAAAAAAACTTGCACACACTAAAGGATAACGAAACTTTACTTTTATATTAATTATTTATTTTTTTTTATATAAATTTTGAGTATTCAGAGGTGAAATGAGTTATCTTTTTTCTTTTTGGGAGGTCCTGCCTCTGCTTTCCGAAATGCGGGAGACTCCCGCAGCTTCAGGGAGACTTGGTTTGTCTGCTAACATTATTAAGTTTCTTGTTAAAAGTTGGTCTAACAAAATCATTTTTATTGGCAACATTTACAAATTGTAGTTAAACAACACTAGTCGAGGCCAAGCCAACAACTCTGCACTACTGCACATGCTCAGTTTGACTCTCTGACTTTAGTTAAACGGGGTCAACTAAGCAATTATGCAGGGAGTTTTTTTATCTGATGTTGGTCATGCTATTTGCTATATTGGGTGTGTCCCTCCACCTCTCACTCACCAACAGTGTGTAGAGTTTTTGCAACTCCTAGCCCACTTAACCCATTACAGAGAATTTTTCATTGCATATGGACATTTATTTGACCAGGTAAATGCTAAAAACACACAACGTAATCAATTTAGCCAATCAAATATACCACTATAACATAAGGTGTGTCATTAGCCAGTGTTAGGTAAATTCAGAAAATAATAATATTTATGTTTATTTTAATGCTACAGTATATATTAAGTTTTACAGATAAACAAAACACTCTGCTTTATATATAAATTGTCGCAGTGCCCTTGGGTATAGGGGCGTGGCCAATATGACCCATGGTAGTCCGGAATCCCAGAGATACACAGACACAGGGAGTGAGTTAAATCAAACGTATTTTTTATTTTGGAAAAATGCCATCCACCACACCCAAAACAAACTTAAAGGAACATAAAGTCCCAGTGGGTCTCTAGTCACTCAACTTTTAGGTGATTTTGGTCCATCCTTTTGCTTGCTGGTCCCAACTGGCAGCTCAATCAGTCCAATGCAGGCCAGCTGGGACAGACCGGGGCTAACCCACGGCTCCCCCTCCTTCGCACATCATATATATAAATGGTATTCTTTACAGTTTGGATGACGTTAGCATTAATCTACAAATCTACAAATTTTCTGAAAATGTTTACATTCAGTATTTCTGCGTTTTCTGCACATAGAGTACCAGTCAAAAGTTAGGACACACCTTAAATTCAGTGCTGCAGATTTATAAATTAATACTAAAGTCATCCAATGGTTTTTAGTAACCAAAAAAGTGTTTAACCAGAAAATGTTTAGATTCTTACAGTTCAGTTAATTCAGTTGAGTTAATTACTTGACTTTTTTGCCTCTTAATGTGTTTGAGAGCATCAGTTGTAAAGTTGTGAAGAGTTGAAGAGTTGGTACACAGTGAATAGTCCTATTTAAATAATGTTGTAATCCATATTATGGCAATAACTAATCAACTAAGTAAAGAAATAATGACTTTAAGAAATTAGAAAAATTTCAAGAACTTTAAAAGTATATTCAAATGCAGTCGCAAAGACCATTAGAAACCTCTGCTAAAGATAGAGCATCCCTGGTCAGCAGCACAGGGTCAGCCGCCCAGAGCGAGTTCCTCTGTTCGGTTCAGGTTCATTCAGGTCAGAGGATGGATAATTAATTCCTACGTGTCTCACTGTCCTACACATGTCCTTCTTCATCAGGCTGAGAGCCAGCTTCCTGCTGGACAGGCTAGTGTCCTCTAAATGCATCACACTGACTGATCGATTCCTCCTGAGCCGCAAATCTGTGACTCTCCGGCTCAATAAACCTCCAGCCGTGGTACAGTAGATTCACGCCTGTCAGCAGACGTGTCCAGCAGTGCGTGACATCTTCTTCGTGATGTGCTGATTGGCCGTAATCGGGTCAGAAGTGCAGACTCAGAAGTGTCAATACGGAATGTGAATTGAATGTAAATGTAATTAAGTGGGCACCTCTGTATGTCATTTCAGACTATTGTAGTTCCATAATAATACAATGTAAAAAATATCAGCAGTTTAACTCAAAAACCTAAGTTCAAAAGCTGCCATAAATTTTAAGTTAAATCAAATTTAATATACTATTTATTTTAACCCATGACTTGAAGTCTGATTTGGTGTTTGAATTTTCTCAGTAAGTTTAAAATACAGATCTTCTTAACATGAGTTATATTCACCTGTTCCAGTAATTTAGTTAATTTAGTTAAAACATTTAATTCCATCGTATTTTCATTCATTTTAACATGTCTAGTTGTGTCTCTAGTATGAATAAATACCATGTGAGACATTTTTATTTGTGAAAAAAAAGTGTTCAGGTGTTTCTGTTTAGCCCTGCTTTAGATCACTGAATTAGAGGTCTTTAAAGAAAGACAGGATTTGGCTGTTGCTCATGAATATTCATACATGCAAATATATCACCTCTGATTGGCTAACAGCACTGCAGCAGAGAACGCCTACCTGCCTTTTCCCCCCACAGTCAATTTTACAGCTCTAAAACTCAAAGGACAAAATGTTTTTAGAGATACTGCCTTAGTTATAAAGATATAGCACTGACTGCTAGGTAAAGTTAAATTATGCAAAGGTAAAGTTAAACTTTGCATAATGTCAGACTCGAGGCAAGCAGCCTCACGGCAAAGTAATGTTATCAGTGCTGCGGTGCGAGACGCCAGTCTCCCTCACTCCCTGTGGCTGCGCAGACCCCCCCTCCCTGCGGCAGTGATAACGTTTCTTTACGCTAAACTAGCACTACTAAACTCTTACCTCAGACTTGGTGATTCGGTGCTTGGGCAGTTTTACCCGTCTTATACCTTGTCAAACTGTGCTTCCCAAGTGTAAACTTAAGGTCTCGGAAAAATGCAGAATCAACCGGAGATCCGATTTAAACATACAGTTACAAAACATATAATCTATTAAACAAGGGGCCAGGCTTAAGAATAGTCAGGGACAGGCAGGGTCCATAACAAAAAGGCATCATAAGCAAACAACATACCAGAGTAAGCTGACAATGAGGTCAAATCCATGACAGGGTTAAAAGGGCAAGGCAAAGGAACATCAAAATAGGTAGACACCAAAACAGCTAATAATAATACAAAGGAGTGAAAAGAGTCGACAACAAAAGGTCGCTAGGTAGAAGAGCCATGAAATGGAATAAATTTGAGGAGTGAGTGAAAGCAGGGGCAATTTATACTAATGAGTCCAGCTGTGAGCAATCTCAGTAGCACAGTGAGCCAGAACACAGACGCTTCACGTGATCCTACATGTCCGGAGGGTTGAGCACATGTGCATCTTGGGAAATGGAGTCTTTCACGAGAGAACTAGCATCAGTAGCAGATAGATAGACAGTGACAGGACTGACACACCCACTTTCCAAGTTAATAGTTGGAGGAGTCAATGAAAAAGGTGTAAGCTATAACTCACAGTTTCAAATTCATTCCAAATAAAAGGCATTCCAAATAAAAACACTTATTAAACTGATATAAAAACTCAATTTGATGGGTTAAGATAAATTAAAAACATAAGTTATCATAACTGTTACTAATCATAACCCAACTATTTTTACAGTGTAAGTGAAAAACTGGAAATAAATGGCATTTATGAGTGGAATGCGCTTTTATAAAAGACACTGAGAGCATCATGTTGTGATTTCAGGAGCATTTCTGATTCCGTACTTCACTACGCTGGTTTTTGCTGGAATCCCTCTGTTCCTGCTGGAGACGGCGCTCGGACAGTACACCTCAGTGGGTGGATTAGGGGTGTGGAAACTTATACCCATGATGAAAGGTATGGAATGCACAGCTTTTGTTACTGTTTATTCTTTTCTCTGTTTCTGTAAATACATCTTATCCTCCTTTTAACCTGTTATTCAATGCTCAGGTCCCCTGTGGATCAGAACAGCAGTGCTGCGGGAGTTTTTAAACACTGTGTTTACCCACTGTCCTCCACTCTATTAGACACTCCTACACAGCAAAATTGACAGTGTTATATTAACTCTTTTAGAGTTGAATTTAACACTGTCCTAGATAGCATATTGTCGCTGTCCTATAAAAAACACTCCAACATCTTCATTTTTGTCGATTTTTAGTTTACTACATAATTTGAATAGACAAAGTGTCCCTTACACTGTGCCATAAATTCTTGATGAACAGACCAATAGAAACTCTTTAAAATGACCTGAAATAAACTCTTTTTACATTGACTTCCATTGAAAGTTTACAAGGTTTTTTTCCTCTCCTGTAAAGTTGCTGTTTTGGAGAGAAGTATTTTTCATTGAAAAGTGACAATATGGTCCCACTCATAACTCTTAACTCTATGTAACTTTAATCACTGTTACTGCATTTTACCCCACAGAGTAAAACAACTCTTAAAATTGCTAATTTATTTAAGTTTGTTTGTAATTTTTTTTTAAATATATTTTCTGAACTTCACCCTAAACTGTATATCAGAATATCTATAAAACATTACAAAATGTGAGCTATACCACACAATAAATTAATAACTTTTTAAATGACCTATCTAAGTTTTATTTAGAACAAGAGAGACATTCAAAAACTGCCAAAAAAGCAGTGGTTCTCCCATAACACAATAACTCTTGGGTGGAGACCCTTATCCACCATCCAACCCAACACCAAGCGGGGGAATAGGGCTCTATCAGGAAAACCACCACAACTAATACCATTTATCTACAAACACATTAAAGACATACACCCACACACACATACAAACACACACTCTTTAACTCTGACTAATAAAATCAATAATGTGGATTGTTTATTACTGATTGTTCTTAGAAAAACACCCAGAGAGTTAAAACATGTTTACACTGTGATTTTAACACTGTGGATGTTACTGTGTACCTCTAGCTTCTCCACCTTGTAGTTGAAACTAAAGTCAGATGCTCTGAATCTGTTGCTGCACAGTTGGTCCTGGTCATCCTCTCTAGTACTTCATCAGTGCTCACAGGATACTGCCCACAGGACACTGTTGGTAAACTCAGTCAAGAGTGCCATTGGCGTAGGAACCGGGGGGGAATATTAGAAAAAGGTGTATTTGCCCCCCCCAAAAATAAAATGGTTTCGCTCAGATCAGCTGTACTATTAATGAGGAGACAGGTGACCGCTGAGTAAATGGTAAATCTCTTAACGCCAATCACGGAGCCGGTTCAGGAATTAAGTTCCGCCTCTCAATAGAATCAGCCAATCCCCCCCTCCCCCGCTGTCCCCCGCTGTGAGATTAAGCAGCGCGATCGGAATGCAGCAGATGAGTTTAAACCAGATACAAACCAAATGAAAAAAACAAATACAGCGATTTTTCGAAAAGAAAGGTAACGGTAGGCTAACCATGTGAACTGCTATGTTTCTGATAGCTGATAAAAATGCACTAATCACAACATACCAACTCTGCGCTTAATAAAATACAGCCTATGACAGTCAGTTAGCTTAACTTTGGAATTAGCTTAGTTTAAGAAAAACAAAACTATACAATGTTCAGCTTACCCTGTACCTGACTAGCTAATAACTATTTAATTTTCATTCATTTAGATAACTCAGTCAGCTAGAAGCTGGATGTAGGGGATAGACAGAATTTAGTACAACACTTTATGTTGGTAGTTTAAAGCAGTTTCTTAACCCTGATCACTGCCCTTAAAATTTAGTTTTCCACCAGATCCAACTGATTAGCTAATAAAAAGTCCTTTACTGAGTTTACCTGTTAAAATCTCTTAGCCCCCTGTGGATCATAAATCAATCGTTATGTATGTCCAGCACTGTATTAGACACATCATACCATCACTTACTTTATTAAGTGCATTTAAAGCAGAGAAATCTCTACAATATGCAGAACAGTGGGAGTATGCAATAGAATATGTAAGAACAGGGTTAAGAAACACTGATCTAATCTGACTTCTGTTCATTTGTAGTTTACAGTAAGAACACATGTCCTGACGTCTAACGTTTATATTAACTTCTGACAAAAATCCCTATGAAACGTAAAGTTACATTATTTTTCATAAAAGGACACCATCATAAGAAGTGCTTTCAGTAGAAACAATTAAAAGTGCGGGACACAATGCTACTCAGTTTGGAGAAAATGTAAATATACAACATACAATACATAATTAATAATAATAATAATCAAATCTGTTATATTATTTTAAATATTAGGTGATAACTGATCAGTTTTTGTCATATGTATATAATTCAGACCTTTCACGTATAATTTTTTTCTAGCAACAGTAAATGTAATGTGGAGTGACATGTTTAGGTTGTAAAATTACCTTTATTTGGATGTAACTAATAATAAATACAGAATACAGAAAAAAAGGATTATTTAGGAATAAAAGTAATTCCGCAAATGTTTTTCTAGGAAACAATAGAGTCGGCTTTGGTTCATATTAGCAAATGTGTCCCCCCCAATATCAAACCCGCTCCTACGCCCTTGCACTATGCTAATCAGTATCACAACAGGGCAAAGAATAATGACCCCCATCCAAATAATGAGGTCTCTAAATCCTGAAAACTTACAGACTGTTTTAGGACACTTGTTTCTCTCCCATGAATGTATCAGTTCAGACTGAACTGTGTCACGACATCTATATGTCATATTTCATATTTTATCTCTCTCTCTCTCTCTCTCTCTCACTCTCTCTCTGTCTGTCTGTCTGTATCTGTTTCTCTCTCAGGTGTGGGTCTGGCTGCTGCAGTTTTGTCCTTCTGGCTCAATATTTATTACATAATCATCATCTCCTGGGCGCTCTACTACCTGTTCAGCTCTTTCACATCAGTAAGCCCCGCCTTTTTTTTTGTTTGTTTAGATCATTAACTGTTCATTAATTTACACTTAGATTATCTATTTTTCTTTATGATAAATGAAAATTCATCAAAAAAGAAAAAAATAAACTATACAAAAACGTCCTAAAAATTATGATTAAAGATGTGGTTTGATTAGTCACTGGCTCTTGCCACAAGAAGGCATAACATTTTTTTCTTTATTGTTTTCCTAAAAAAGACTTTTAGAGGATTCTTTGGGTAGTGTACCTCTTGGTGAGAGATTGATGATTGCTGGACTTTTTAACTCTTAAATGAACTCACTGGCATTTTCCTCAGTTTACAAACTTTGAGAGGAAGTGCCACCAATGCCTTTGTGTACCGTGATGTCCTGAACAAGAAATGTAGACCTCAATAGACTAGAACTGTATCATCTTTAGTAACATATCCAGATTCTGTCTGGGATCCTACGGCAGACTTATGTAAACATCTTTTTATAAATTTCTTGCGACAGTCAGTCACCCCTAGTAGTGATAAGAGGGACATTAACAGCTTAGAGATATGTATGCAGGACATTCTGTAGCCATACATATGTCGTTTCTCATGGCATAGTTTCCTACTAGCATTTTTCAGCAGGATAATGTTCAACCAAGCGCAATTTTTTAACTAAATTGCTATACAGCTCTGGAAAAACCACTTCAGTTTCTGAATCAGTTTCTCTGATTTTGCTATTTATAGGTTTATGTTTGAGTAAAATGAACATTGTTGTTTTATTCTATAAACTACAGACAACATAAAAATATTGTCATTTAGAGCATTCATTTGCAGAAAATGAGAAATGACTGACATAAAAAAGAATAAAAAATAATGCAAAGAATATTTTTTTTTTCATTACAGTTTTTATGCATATTGGCATGTTCTCCTCCACCAGTCTTACACACTGCTTTTGGATAAATGTATGCCTCCTGATAATATTCCAAAAGTTTTTAAAATCGAAGAAACTCATCATTTTAAGTGGTCTCTTACTGTTTTTTTCAGAGCTGTATTATTTAGCCAGATGTATCATCAATCTAAAATCTAAAACGAGTATATCAATTCTTGATATTTCGATTTGTAGTTTACTACATAATTTGAGTGAACAGCCTGTCCCTTACACTGTGTCAAAATGTCTTTATGAATGGACTAAACAAAATTCTCAAAAATTACCTGAAATAAACTATTTTACACTGACTTCCATTGAAAGTTTTACAGTATTTCTCTCATGCTGTTATTTTGGGTATATATTTTTTATTACACATCAACGATATATGAACTGTGTGGATTGAAAAATGTATGTTTTTTTTTAAAGCTGCCAAAAATTTCATTGGACTGTGACAAGCACCAAGCCCTGATTAGTTCAGTTCAAACTGAGTTACTTAAAACAATTGATTATTAATCAGATTGTGAAATTTTGAGATATCAAGCATAACAAGTGAATATGTTATCAGTAATAAACTGATTAAACAGAGAGATGTGAACTTTATACCATGATATGCTGCTGAAATTTGAAATCATGAAAAAAGAGGCTTTGTATTATACAACACAAAGCCTGAGCAACTGAAATCCACAGTGTGGGTCAGTAAAATTCATGTGTTCTTTGCAGCACTTACAGTTTGAATTCAACTGGACAAAACAGGAGAGTTAAATTGCCACAAAATTGCTTTGAAAAAAGAACTACAGGCGTAAAAACAGTATAAAATATAGCAATGGGAAAAAAGACAAGCAAGTGGACTGGGCTTAATGATTATATTTTTACCGTGAGCAGCCTCTGTACAGGAACACACTGCAAGACGTGTTCATTTTCATCATTCATATTTGTGTCTATTCACTTAAATATGAATGAGCTGAACTGGGTGAATGGTTCTGATATTTATAGCTGTTCCATCTTTTCTTCAAGTTCACCATGTCCTGCTCCTGTTACAGTGAGAGAGGGTTATTTCTCCAGCTCTCCAGAGCCGGCGCTGTGTGGCCTCTCGGCTCCAGAGTGCACTTTAAAAGCCGCCGGAGGAATAATAAGAGTCGGGGTGTTTTTGTGCAGAGTGCAGCACTCGGCGAGGGATCTCTGCGTCAGGGGAATAAAAACTTTCACTCCTCG
The DNA here is from genome assembly GCF_023375975.1 of Astyanax mexicanus. Lineage (NCBI taxonomy): Eukaryota > Metazoa > Chordata > Actinopteri > Characiformes > Acestrorhamphidae > Astyanax > Astyanax mexicanus. Next base: position 19,713,636 of record NC_064409.1, read on the forward strand.
CTGCAGAAGACAGACTGCAGACTTTTATACCAGCTTCAAATAGCACTCTTTGGACTTAAGTCGCTTTCCTGAATCCTTCATTTTTTATTTATTTATTTTTTTGTCTACAGCTGATGTACAGCAGAAGCGCCGCTATTTCTGACAGCTTTCTCTCAATCCCTCCACTTTTCACTGGGGTTTCATCTCCTCTGCAGCTCAGTGCTTCTGAGACCCAGTTCTGGGAACTCAGTTCAGGATAATTTAGTGTTTTTATCAGTTTAACACAACACATATCAAATCATCAGGACATTACTGAGAGTATTCAGGTACGTTATAGCAGGTAAAGTACATCGGGGTGGGAATGAGAACCACTAATCTGTTAGATTACATGTAGCATCATCAAACATCCAATCAATAATTCATCCAACCAACCAACCAACCAACCAACCAATCATTAATCCATTCATCCAATGAAACAACAAACCAACTTTTTATTCAGTCATTAATACATACATATATCCAATCATTCATCCACTCAGTCATTCATTCATTCATCAAAGCCCTTTTTTAACCCTCCAACCAACCAACTAACCATTTATCCAAACATCCGTCCATGTAGGCATTTATCCACCTAACCATTCATTCATTCATTCATTCATTTATTCATTCATTCATCCATCCATCCATGCATTCATTTAACTAACCATTCATTCATTCAAGCAATCAACCAAGCAAACATCAATCCAACATGAATCCATTAATACATCAATTCATCCAATAAACCATCTATTTAACAATTCACTCATTCATCCACCCATCATTCGTTCATTCATTCATCTATTTAGTCATTCATCCAAACAACCATCCCTTTATGCATTCACTTACCTATCCACCCATCCATACATCGTAATGAAAAAACAATCTTTTCTGGATTTTTAGAAGATTTGAAGTTTTAAAATGCCCACAATTACCTTTTACATACTGTCCCATTTATCAGTTCATTATATACATTTATTTAGTTATTGAACAATTATGACAATACATGACAGTCAGACCCAGTCCGAGCCCATCAGAATGGAGTTCCTGTAAAAATAACTTAAAATAAAATAACTCTAAAATAAATTATAGAAAAAGAGATCACGAGAAAAAAAAGAAAAAATGTAGAACATGGACTTTATCATCCCTCTGTGTGTGTGTGTGTGTGTGTGTGTGTGTGTGTGTGTGTGTGTGTGTGTGTGTGTGTGTGTGCAGGAGCTGCCGTGGCAGAGCTGTGAAAACCCCTGGAACACTGAGAGCTGCTTTTCTAACTACAGCCTGCCCGACACCACCAACCTGACCAGCGCTGTGACCGAGTTCTGGGAGTAAGTTAATCATGATCAGCCTAAAATTTATCATCAATCTGAAATTATTTGTTTTTCCATACCATTGCAATTGCAGCCCCTCCCATTAGTTACTGGAACATGTTCAGCAGTATCCGTGCACACCAGCTGTTCACTATATTTAACACTAGAACGGATAAAGCTACTGACTAAATGACATTAGTTTCACTTTCAAATCATGGAAACAGCACACTAAAACCTCTTCCTATCCTTTATATTGGATTATATTTGATGAATTTTCCATGTCCTTGTTTAACTGAACTGAGTTTTATATGGTTATATAAAACACATTTAAAATCCTTCATTTTTTTTTCCAAAATTGACAGTGTGCCTTATAATCTGGTGTGCCTTAAGTATGCATGAATTCTACCAGTCAGGTATTAAGGAGCAGTAAAGCCACTCTGCTGAAGTACAGCATTATAAGGGTGAGTTTTCAGTGAAGTTTCTCCAAAACTATGGCTGGGTGCAGCAGCATTAACATTAGCCGCTTACTGCAGCTCTAGCTCTTTTGCCGTTCAGAGGTGAGTATATTGGATTGTCGTCTGTGTGTTTACCATGTTAAAACAACTGTTTGCTTGGTTACCAAAACACTCAGTGTTCCTTAGTTTTTTACATGCCACTAGCCACTTATGCTATTGCTGCTTCACCCTGCCTTAGTGCTGGAGAACTTGAATGGTGAAAACTCACCATTAGACAAAATATTAAAATCTAAGCTTACTGTAAATAAATGGAAGCTATTTACTCAACCAAATAAACATTTTTCAGGAGAGAAACCTTTGTTTATTTTGGCACATTCCCCAGCTTCCCCATTCAAAGGGAAACTTGGCGACACCCTTGCTCACTTTGATGTAGGCATCCTTACTAGTGTCGCTTAATGTGCCTTATAATCTGGTGCACCTTATGTATGAAAACAGACCAGAAAATAGATGTTCATTGACAGTGCACCTTATAAATCAGTGCACCAGAGACTCTTTCACAAAGTCTGTAGGACCGAACTTCACTTAATCTAAACTGACAATGAATTAGTTCCTCAGTTCATACTGCGAATCAATCACAGTATGGCTCAAAAGTTAAACTTTCCTTCACTCTGGTTAGATTGTCCAAGTTGTTCCATGTGCTGCTTCTTTATCCCCCTCCCAGGAGAAACATGCACCAGCTGACAGATGGACTGGAGGAGCCAGGGGAGTTACGCTGGCCACTTGTTGGCACTCTGGCCCTGGCCTGGGTCCTGGTCTACTTCTCCATCTGGAAAGGGGTGGAATGGACTGGAAAGGTGATGCTTCCAGAGCTTCATACAGTATATATGGTCTTGTTTCTTGTATCCACCCAGCTGTAAAATCCAGCTCAAGACCAGTTCCTACTCTTAGATGGTTTAAGGTCGTCATGATTGGTTATTCTGGTCGACCTGTTTTGTCTTGCTGGTCATGTTGGTAACAAACCAGCTTGGTTTTGCTTTATCAGATTGATCAAACTTGTAGATCAGCTAAAACTACCAAACACCACCAAAAACATACCCCATGCTGGCTGAGAGCTAAACTTGACCAGCTTGACCAGCTTATGTTGTTCAGCAGTGTACAGACATGTTTTTTTTTTTTGGTTTGCTGGAATCTTCTCTCTCTCTGATCACATCATATTTTTTTACACTATACCATCTCATAGTTGTAGTAATTTAGAAGGTATTGAATCAAATGTCTGCACAATTTCCACAGTAATGTTGTATTATGTGTTTGTTTTATGTTGTTGTTCAATTACATTACGTAGCAGTATACCGTGGTAAAGTCCTAAAAGTAGATAAAAGAAATCTCCTTTAAACAAATAAGACAAATTCATGTCATATTTGTTCATTTATCTATTGAAAATTATCCAATATTACATATTTGTCAGTGGCAACAGTATGTTAACCTTTGCTTTCAGGTGTCGACTTGTAGGAAAACATCTTTTCCTATCTGTAAAACATGGTGGTGGTAGCATCATTGTTTTGCTGCATCTGGGACCAAGAGGGCTAGCCATCATTAATGGAGTCATGAATGCTAAATTATACTAGAGAATTGTAAAGGGAAATATCAGGACATCTGTCCATGAACTGAATCTCAAGAGAAGGAGGGTCATGCAGCAAGACAATGACCCTAAACAAACAAGTCGTTCTGAAGAAGAATAGAGTTAATGTTTTTGAATGGCGAAATCAATGTCTTGATCTTAATCCAATAGAAATGTTGTGGAAGAAGCTGAAGTGAGCAGTTAATGTGAATGATGTTTAAGGTCAGATTTGTGCAGAAATACAGAAAATTCTACAGGGTTCACAAACTTTCAAGCACCACTGTACATCATAGAAAGCTGGTATTACCAAACACAATGGACAGTGTGGTGGAGCAGTGGGTGGTAATGATTGTGACTGGTGGTGTCTGGCTGGAATTGTCCATATGGAAAAATCACATCCACATTCAATGCAGGAGACCCCATACGCATGTCCAACAGCTCAGTGCAGCGTTCTTTAGCTTACACTGGACATGGCAAAAAAAGTCATGGGACACAATGCTAGACACAAAATAGAGTAATTTATTGTACATACTGTATAACGTGTTCTTTTAAATAAAGTCCATGCAGTGTATTTCTTTTTTAAGTAAAAATAATACATAATTAATACGATTAATCCAGAGACAATTCAGCCCGCCAGCGTCCTTAATGGAAAAGAACATTACATTCAAATGGGAGAGAAGATCATTCTATCTCCCTGTAGTCAGAAGATAATTGAATCTTAATGTGAGCAGCACATGTGGATTAAATTAACTCTCCAATGGCCCATAGCCTTGAAGGACATTATCAATTAAACACCATCATTAACCTGCGATATGGACAAATCATATTCCTTGGCTATCTGAAACAAATCGCCACGGAACCATAGCTGTCCGAACATCTGAGTTATACTGTCAGCCAAATAGCCTTTAATACCCTTAATACATTTCCACACAACCTCCCTCTCTTTATCACCCCCTCAGGTGGTGTACTTCTCCGCCACTTACCCCTACTTCATGCTCTTCATCCTGTTCTTCCGGGGGGTCACTCTTCCGGGGGCTAAAGACGGAGTTCTGTTCTACATCACCCCCGACTTCAACAAGCTGCTCAAATCAGAGGTATGCTATTCTTGGGCTGAAATGATGTGTGTGTGTGTGTGTGTGTGTGGACAGAAGAGTGATGTGTAGGGTGTCTAACAGGGAAGTAAACACTCAAGCACATCACAAACTGACAATATGAAAATAATGGATGCACTAGAGCAGAGGATTTATATGAAAACAGTATTATTTACACACATTCCAAGTCCCTACTAACTGGCCTCCCAGCCTGTGTAGTAAAACCACTCCATATGATTCAGAACGCAGCAGCACGTCTGGTCTTCAACCAGCCAAAACGGGCACATGTCACTCCGCTGCTCATTGAGCTCCATTGGCTACCAGTTGATGCTCGCATCAAATTCAAAGCTCTTACAATCGCCTACAAGGTGATGACAGAACAGCTCCTTCCTACCTGCACTCACTCCTGAAGGCTTACGCCACCTCCCGGCCGCTGCTCTTCTCCAATGAACGTCGCCTCACTTTACCAAACAAACATTCACACAAAGCAATCCAGACTGTTCTCATACAGAGTTCCCCAATGGTGGAACAAACTACCTTCCACTACCAGATCAGGAGAATCTCTCACTATCTTTAATAAACTCCTGAAGACAGAGCTCTTCAAAGAGCACTTACTCTCCTAACACCTCTAACAAACTACCTTCCACTACCAGACAGTGTTGCCAACTTAGCGACTTTGACAAATCTAGCGGGTTTTTTGGTGTGTTACTGGAGACTTTTGGCGACTCTGAGATAAACACGCGCTCTTCAGTTACTGTCGTCCGCGCTGCAGCGGGCACTGCCCACATCACTCACAGTGCAGACACACACTCTCTCACACTCAGAGCACACACACACTGCTCCACCAACACACTGTAAATGAATCGCGCGTGCCCACAGCCGCAGCTGACTGACCCCGCTCTGTATTTACAGAGCAGAAGTATAAATATAACTGTGTCTTCAGTGTGACACGAAAAGAAATCACTGAATTTAACTCACTTTGTCTCAATCAGTCAGTCACCTCATTCACCTGTCACTCACCTCCTCCACAGTGTCTGACTCTTTATAAAAAGGTAAATATCTATTGAACCATTGAACAATTTGTCTATGGTTTAAAAATAAAGAAAACGTAAAAATAAAATAAAACAAACAACTAAAAAAAAAAAAACTAAAAAAATACGTAGAATAACAGTTCCGGCTAACTGCTGCTCTTATAATAACATTTAAGAACATGACAAAAAACTAATTTATGTAATTCTCGTAAAAATGAAGTTATTGTTTTTACTCACTTTTTTCTCTCCCACAACCCCAATCTTTTAGAGCTTCAAAAACATGTATTATGCAAATTAGGTTATATTAGGTTTAGCGACTTTTAGGACAGCCAATAGCTACTTTCCTTACTGAGGAGTTGGCAACACTGCTACCAGATCAGGAGAATCTCTCTCTCACTATCTTTAAGAAACTCCTGAAGACAGAGCTCTTCAAAGAGCACTTACTCTCTTAACACCTCTAACTAACTACCTTCCACTACCAGATCAGGAGAATCTCTCACTATCTTTAATAAACTCCTGAAGACAGAGCTCTTCAAAGAGCACTTACTCTCCTAACACACACTATTTCCCTTTGACCTCCTTTAGGCCCTGACTAAAAATGTTTTTTACCTTTAAAGTGGACATAAAACACTTCAAGTATTTAGTATAATTCACAAGATGTATTTTCACTCTAACAAATCTTATAAGCCTCTAATGCACAACATTGGTAAAAAAAAATGACCCACATTCACTTCCTTTGTTGTTTCACGCTGGCTTGTTTTTTCTTTGTTCTGTCTTCTTCATCAAATCAATTTATTTATTGAATAAATATTCTAAGTATTTTTTTAATATCTTGTTTTTGATTACCACTTACTATTGCTTTTACTTATTACTTTGATAATAAATTAGCTAACTGTTTTTAGTTATAACTACATTGGTGGCTATTTAAAAAAATGCATTTATTTTACTATTCTCTTTTGAAGTTTTAAGGATATTTTTGTATAATAATAATAATAATAATAATAATAATAATAATAATAATAATAATAATAATAGTAATAATAATAATAATAATAATAATGTAACTTAAACATAATTAAATAGAATGTACAGTTATTTTTCACTACTGTTAACAAATATTTTGTAAAGTAATGTTAGAACAATTGTAAAACAGTACTGAGTTAGCTGTGTGACGGGAGCTGTGCTGAGCTGTGTAATGGTAAATGCATGTGGATCGTTTCTGACCCGTGTGTGTGTGTGTAAACCTGATACATAAACTGTGCTTTTTAATACAGTATAAAATACAATGAAAAAACAATATATTTACTGCAAACCTGGACTAGAAAACGATTAATGATTTATTTATTTTAAAGATTTATCATAGAAACACTCAGCCGTACATGAAGTTACATAGAAAATGAATGCATGGTCATGTTGGGCTTTAGAGGGGTAGTGATACAAAAAAGTGCATTTTTCAAAATGTTAGACAGGAAATAGATATAGAAAATGAATCTCAATCTCAGTCGATCATTTGTGTGTTCTGTAGGTGTGGCTGGATGCTGCCACTCAGATCTTCTTCTCTTATGGTCTGGGGTTGGGCTCTCTGATCGCACTGGGAAGCTACAATCCATTCAATAACAACGTCTACAGGTATATCTCTTCCTCTTGAGTCTCAGAAACACTCCATATAGATCAATATAGATCCAGATTTTGTCAATAGTTTTGTTAAATAGTGTGAGAATATTTGATTTCACATAAAAATAATAACCTGTACATTAATATTGTGACTTCTTTCTCCTGTTTGTTGTAGGGATGCTGTCATCGTGTGCTGCATAAACTCCTTCACCAGCATGTTTGCTGGCATTGTCATCTTCTCTATAGTGGGATTCATGTCCAACATCACCAAAAAACCCATCCAGGAGCTTGCTGCTTCAGGTAGGAGGATCTTAGTGTTGCCAACTACTAAAAATGCACCTTGCCTAAGCTAATGCAAGGTTTGGGTTAAAGGAGTATAAATGGTTTTTCTATAGTATTGTTATTTTATTCTGTACATAATTTGGTATAGAGGCTTGGACCCTTAGAACCCTACGGACGGATTTTCTGTCCAAAATCGCACCTTGTTTTCTCAGCTTAATTACTCAGGAATCCCTTCACACATAAACATAATCCATATATGGTAAAAAGGGCGGAACTTACTCTTTATAAAAATAGCAATGACATCGGTAAAGCATCTACAAGAAACCCATTGAGAAAAACACCTAAAAAAGTAAAATCTCCTTTCCCAAGCAATATTATTTACCTTTAGTGCTTCAAACTTATTTATATGATTTTTCAAACCAAATAATATCAGTAAATGACTCGTGTACACACGAGTGAAACGTGTACACAGAAAAAGAGTCAAACTCAAACTAAAGGTGTGCGCACTACTTTATATAGTTTTTCTTTTACTTGCACATTTTTACTAAGTAGTTATTTTGCACTAAACATTTGTATTTATTTAGAATAAAAAGTTTACATTTTGTATATAGTTTTCTTTGTGTATGCTGATCAAAATACTGAAAGGCATAGGCTGCTCTGAGTGTCAGGTTTTTATTAATCTACATGTATCCTAGAGGTGTGATCATCAAGAAAACCTAATAGAAACCATGTTTTAAACGATATCTTAGGTGTGAATATATTCAAAAATAAGTAAAAAAAAAAAAAAAAAAAAAGAAAAACAGGTGCTTGGTAAAATTTTCACCGAAACATGATCAGTTCCAGGAAAATATAACAATTCTGCTTCCGTTTACATTTTAAATGATTCTATTTTTGAGCAGCCGTATGTCTTCTGGAGTAAAAGAGATCAGGGCATGTGACTGTCTGATATAATTACTATAAGAGCTATAATACCTGAAAGCGAAGGAAAAACACATCAAAACAGCCTAGGGTTCAAAGGGTTCAAAGGGTAAAAATTACAAGTAATTATTAACTGTTTTTAGTTATAACAACATAGCTAAATACATTGGTGGCTGTTTATAAAAGTAGTTAGCTTATTTTTAAGTATTCTGTGTTGTATTTATTTAGCTATTTTCTGTAAAGTTTTATGGATATATTATTGTAAAATTATTGTGCAAAACTAACGAAAAGTCGTTGCTGCTAGTTAAACAAGCCTTGGGTTATTATCTTCTTCACAGTACTGTTTCTGTAATGTTTTTCGGTTTTATTTTTATTCTATTTTGTCCAAAGTAGGCTGGGTCCAGAGTATGTAAGAATTAATTGTAATATATTTTTTGTATGACCAGAAATTAGATATAAAGACTTTTTTAGACACTGTAAGTGAGAATTTAGTCAAATTTGACATTTAGATTAAGGGTTAAGTTAAACTCTGTAGTACTGTAGTTTAAAGTACTATATACTTGGTAAAGCTTTCAAATTTCTCAATCCAACAATTCCAATCCAAGTCAATTGTGATCTGAAACCCTAAAGGTCCAGGTCTGGCCTTCCTGGCGTATCCCCAAGCAGTGACCCAACTGCCCATGTCCTCCCTGTGGTCCATCCTGTTTTTCTCCATGCTGTTGATGCTGGGACTGGACAGCCAGGTAAGGAGCACATCACAACACTCCCACCACCATGTTTAACAGATGTTTATCACCAAAAATAATTAAATTGTTTATATAATTTTTTTTTACAGTTTTTACCGTTATTTGGCTTAGCAAATATATATATATATATATATATATATAGGGGTACACCCTTTATAATTGTACCCTCAAAGGTACAATATTGGTCTTTACAGGGTCAGATTTGTTCCCTCTGAAGTACAAAGTAATTTCTAACAGCAATAAGTACAGATTTGTACCATTTAACCAGCCAAAGGGTACATTCAGTGTTCTGCATCACTGTACTAATAAACAATATATATTTAAATTGCACATTTTTTTATTTGAAAGCCAGACAATTTTGGATCATCAAGTTTTTGAGCCATATTCAGTTGATGATAATGTTTATAATCTTTATAATCTTTACTGGTACAAGTACCATGGGTACAAAAAAAGACTTTTACTGAAAGGTACTTCTTTGTTCCTCAATATAAGGTACAGCCCCAGTGACAAGCTTTGTACCCTTTTAGGTACAAATTTGTACTTACTTTTCTTAGTGTGTAGTGAAAAAAATAGCTTAAAGTATACTTAGCATTTTTATGCTATAGTGCACTAAAGTGTACTTGTAGCCACATTAATAATCAGTATATCTTAAGAGTATCAAAATGGAACAACTTTTTTTGTACTTATTATACTTTTATTGTATAAAAATACTACAAAATTCTTACTTAAATTGTGCTAAGTGTACTTAACTGTACTAAAATTGAAAACGAATTTAAATACACTTAAGAAACATTTAAACATACTACTGATTCATGTATGTAACCCCATATTTTAATTATGCTTACAGTAAAATTGTAACACATTTAATGAGTATTACAACTGTTATATCACTATTATACGCCAGGTATATTAGGAATGTTCTAAGAATCGATGTTAAATATATGTGATCTATTTACATTAGAGTACAAATATGCTTATTGTTCTTGTCTTTTTCAAGTAGCACACTTCTAGTATAGCTCATTGGGTATAAAATAATAAAAAAATAATAGCAGTTAATTAATAATTAATTAACACACTGCTAAAAATGTATATTTGGAAATAAGTATTTTAAAAATATATTGAATTACATGAAACTAAAAGTGTATTTTATAGTAGTCTATTTTTTTAATACACTATAATGTATTTTTTAAATAATTTCTTTAAGTTTTTACAACACTATATTGTACTTTCTAAAAACTTTACTTTCAAACATTTGATGAAAGCATAATATTAATGTACTTTTAATAGATTTTAAGTAAGTACATAAATCTGTTAGTACACAGGAAATTTGGCAGTGTTAAACCAACACTGTTAGTGTTAAATCAACACTGTTAAATTAACACTTATTAGTGTTAAACTTTACACTCTCAGTGTTAATTTAACACTAACAGTGTTGATTTAACACTGCCAAATTTCCTGTGTATATTTACAGCATACTTTTCTCAATATGTTTCAAGTACAATTAAGTATATATAGATTTTTTCACCAGAGTAATGACATTGATTAGCTTAAAGAAATGTTTAGTTTTATCTTTTGTGATACAAAAGATACAGTAGATATTAGGGATTTTATCGAAATCGATCGAAATTATGTCATGGTCTCGAGCATCGAAGTCAAAAAGAGGATTGACGATCCCTCCCACAAATGGCGCAGCACGCTGTAGCTCAAAGAGCAGCTCTTTCTCCAGAGAATTTGGACATTCTCATCTTCTTACAGAAAAACTTGAAAATATTAAAATAACAGTTGTTTTGTCTAGCCTCAAATATGTTAATAGTTTTGGTACCTTAAGGAGGATCTTTCTCTCAGATAAAGTTAATAATATATCTTTATTAAAGAAAAAAACTTTTTCTCAGGGACTGAAAAATCTTAAAGTCTTATTTTTCATGTTTAACTGTTATAGTAGGATAGAGTTCAGTTTGTTAAGGCTCTAATTGTTCTATTATTTTGTTCATGACTGTTCCTGTATTTTTTATTATTTATTTATTTTATAAGTATAAGTATGACAGTGTAAATGATTTATCTCCTCAGTTCTGTACGGTGGAAGGTTTCATCACAGCTCTGATGGACGAGTATCCCAGCGTCCTGAGAAAGAGAAAGAAAGTGTTCATCCTCATCGTCTGCATAATATCCTTCCTCATAGGCTTGTCCAACATCACACAGGTCAGCATTTCTATTGGTCGATTCTTTAGGAACTGTGCACACATGGCTGCAAAAATATATTCATATTTCTACCATTTTTTTGTATGTATGAATCTATATTAATTATAAATACATTCTACACTGACATGCTGTATTTACACTATGTAGTATATTTAGTATATTGTATATGCACAATGCTGTGAAAAAGTGTTTGCCAGCTTACATATATTTTTTTTAATATCAGACAACAGACAACCAGACCTACTGTAATATTTGTCGGACCTGTAGAATCAAGAAATCACTGTAATAGAATCAAGAAAAATATTTAAAAAATATCACATTATTGATGATCAAATAAATTTTAATTAAACAGATGAGAAAACAAAGTCTTTCAGTTTCTATCAGTTGCTTTGGGACTCACAGTGAGAGCTACTATTTACAAATGGAGAAAACTATAAATACCTGAGTGAACCTTTCCAGAAGTCCCCAGCTTATATAGATTACTCCAAACGGGTATAGACAACTCATTCAGAAGGTCTCAAAACAACCCAGAAAAAAACTTGCTGTATTTGATGGAAGCATTAACCCTTGTGTGGTGTTCATATTTTTGTTACTCGTTTACTTTGTTATTTGTATTTAATTCAGCAAAATTAAGCAATTTTACATTAAAATGCTTTACACATGCTTGCTTCACCTAAATTACAAGCAATATAAACAGCTTACATGGTTAATATTTGCCCTTTACCTTTCTTATGTTACATTTCATTCAAAAAGTGCTACTCTTTTTTTATTAGTTTTTTAATAAAATGTAAAAGAAAATTAATTAGACTCAAGATATGAGTAGAAAATTTGTTTAGTTTCAAATTTACAAATGAAGCAATGTTTATTAGCCCTTGGCCAAACATACTGTATGTGATATAAATGTTGGGGGGGTGTACAGTGTGTGTTTATCGAAAATGTCTTTTGATATATGTTTTCACAAAAAATGAGCCAATGCCAATGAGTTTGAGTTAGAAAAAATATTTTTTTTGTATCATTTGATGAAAAATGAAAACGGGTCCCACAGACCCGAACACCACACAAGGGTTAATGCATTCTGCTCTCTACCAGTAAATCAGTGACAGTGAGTAAGCTTAGGCACACTTGGGTTCTGCAGCAGGACAATGACCTGAAGCACACCAGCAAGTCCACCACTTAATGGTTTTAAAAAAACAAAGTGAAGGCTGTGGAGAGGCCTGGTAAAAGTCTGATTGAGATGCTGTGGCATGGTCTTAAACAGGCTGTTCATGCTAAAAAAAACCCTCCAATGTGGTTAAATTAAAACTATCCTGTAAAGAAGAGTGGACCACAATTCCTCCACAGAGATGTGAAAGACGCATTGCTAGCTATCCCCAAATGCTCTATTGCAGTTGTTGCTGCCAAGGGTAGCACAACTAAGTTATTACGTTTAGGGGCAAATTCTTTTTTATATAAAGGACCAGATTTTAGATAGATTTTTTTGTCCCCTCAATTAGAGCTGGGCGATTAATCGATTGTATCGATTAGATGTGTTTTTCTGAAAATCGATTTTCTCTGTGTTTTAATTTTCACCACCGATGCTCCCCTGAGCCCAACCCCCCACCATTGTCTGCCTCTTTGTAAAAAGCTATTTAACAATTTGTCTATAATAGGTTTGAAAATAAAGAAAACTTAAGAAAGCTAAAAAAAAAAAAAATTAAAATAAAAAAACTGCTCTAACATTTAACAATACGGCAAAAAAACTGGTTTATGTAATTTACGTAAAAATAAAGTTATTTTGAGACGTCACTGCCTATTTAAAAAGCAACAGAAGTTGTTCATTTGTTGGAGTTCATTTGTATCATTTTTAACATATTTAGAGTGTTTTTTACTCACCTTTTTCTCTCTCACAATGTTAATCCTTTACAGCTTCAAAAACATCTGTTATGCAAATTAGGCAATGACGTCATTTAGCGACGCCTAGCGACTTTTAGGAGATTTTAGTAGGGAAAAAAAATTATTTAAATCAAAAATCTGACTTTTTTTTTTTAAAAATCGAAGATTTTTTTTTTTGGGCCATATCGCCCGGGTCTACCCTCAATAAATGAAATAGAATATTCATATTTACTCAGGTTGTCTTTCTGTCTAATATGAGGCAAATACTTTTTCACAGCTCGTTTTTACTATTTACAGTTGTGGTATTTGTTAAATCTCTTGTAAATCTATTGTACAATAATTGAATGCTGTTGCCTCTGTGTGTGTGTGTGTGTGTGTGTGTGTGTGTGTGGATATGCTATTTTTCAGGGTGGTCTGTATGTGTTTAAGCTGTTTGATTATTACTCAGCCAGTGGGATGTGCCTCCTCTTCCTGGTGTTCTTCGAGACCGTTGCTATAGCCTGGTTTTATGGTAAACATCTCTCAATGTACAACTATTATAAATGCATTTTGAAATATAATGCACTGATTTATATGCAGTATATATGTGAGCTAGAGGAGTATAAAGCCCCTGGTATTGAGCTGTGGAGCAGACGAACTGTGTTATCTGGAATGTTGGAGCTCCATACAATACTTTTGGATGGGGAGTTGGTAATAGGGTGGGATGGTGATCATCCAACACTCTAACCTAAGTAAATCGCTTGATGCTGAATGCTGGGAGGTCTCCTTATATATCTCTCTTATATGATGCATTCCTGGAACACATGTGACACTGCGGATGGAGGAATGTGAAATACCCCCACACAGCTTCAGAAATGGAACGCCCCACCCATCTACACTCACTATGAGACCTCACTCCAACTCCCATAATTCACACCACCTCACCATGAGCATAATGAACAGTTTTTAAGCGCACTCACAAGATAACACCTCACAATTTATACAGGTGTGGGTGTTCCAAAACTGCCCCCTGACTTTTGGTATGTCGATGTACAACCCCCTTTTTTTAAAGTGTTTGTGACCTCTCTCTCTCTCTTTCTCTTTCTCTTTCGCACTACAGGAGCAGACAGGTTCTATAGTAACATTGAGGAGATGATTGGCTATCGGCCGTGTGGCTGGTGGAAACTCTGCTGGCTCTACTTCACCCCACTCATATGTCTGGTATGAAAAATATAAAATACAGCTCTGGAAAAAATGAGACCACTTAAAAATGAGGAGCTTCTTTGATTTTACCAAATTGAAAACCTCTGGAATTTAATCAAGAGGAAGATGAAGGATCTCAAGCCATCAAACCAAGCTGAACTGCTTAAATTTTTGCACCAGGAGTGAGTAGCATAAAGTTATCCAAAAGCAGTGTGTAAGACTGGTGGAGGAGTAGCTGGTGGTAACTCTTGGTCTTTCTTTCCTGGAGCGGTCCTGATGAGAGCCAGTTTCACCATAACATTTTTTATTGTCTTTCTAACTGCACTGGAGGACACTTTCAAATTTCTTAAAATTGTTTGGATTCACTGACCTTCATTTCTTTTAGTAAAAGTATTTTATTCTTTACTTAGTTGAGTAGTTTTTGCCATAATATGGATTATTTGAGAACAACTCAATCTTCACAACTTTACAACTGATGCTCTCAAACACATTCAATACAAATTCAATACAAGAAAGGCATTTAATTTGAGTACCTCATAAAGCTGACTGAGAAAATCCAGCCAAGATGTGTAAAGCTGTCATCTAAGCAAGAGGTGCTACGTTGAAGAATCTAAAATATAAAACATATCCTGGTTTGTTTAACACTTTTTTTGTATCCTAAATTTTTCTTCATAGTTTGGATGACTTTAGTCTTAATCTACAATGAAGAAAAAAATTGCCCGTCCATCCATTTTCTCTTCTGTCTATCCATCTATTCATCCATTCCTCATGGTATTGATCAGTTTATTGATCCGGATGATGACTCAGCAGAGCTGTCTGTATGTGTTTTTGTGTGTGCAGGGGGTTTTCACCTTCAGTGCGATAGAGATGACCCCCCTGACGCTGGGGAAGTACGTGTACCCGGCCTGGGGACAGGGCATCGGCTGGCTTATGGCCCTGTCTTCAATGGTGCTCATCCCTGGATATGTCATTTACATGTTCCTCAGTACCAAGGGCAGCTTACGCCAGGCAAGCGCACACACACACACACACTCACACACACACACTACACAGTTACATTGGTGTCCCATCCCAGTTAGTTACCATATAGTTAGTATGCTGTTACCAGCAGCTGCTGTGCTTGTTTGAGTGTCCATGGTGGTTGCCATGCAGTTGTGAGGCAGTTGCTAGGAACCTTTGGGAGTTGCTGTCCTTTTGATTAACATTTGCTATGGTGTCCCAGGGTGGTTGCTATGCAGTTGTTTGGCAGTTGGTATGATTTCCTAGTCAGTTGCTATGCAGTTGCTAGGCTGTTACTACATATCTACTGTATACTGTACAAGGTTGTTGCTATTAAGTTGTTTGTCTGTTACATGTGATTGCTGTTTTTGTTATAGTGTCTAAGGAGGTTGCTATGCAATTGCCAGGCAGTTGCTAAGCTGTCGCTAAGCAGTTGAGGTTGACATGGTGTTGTTCCATTTGGTCGCTGTGGTGTTGCTACACAATTGCTAAGATGTCCTAGGTAAATGTTTGGTTGTGCTTCTGACTAACCGTTACCATGCCTGATGGTTGCTAAACTGTTGCTAGGTGGTAGCTATGCTATTTAAGGTGGTTGCTCTGGTGTCACAGGTGTTTGCTAGGATTCTGTTTACAACACTAATCATGCAATATCTCTTTCTGTCCGTCACAGCGCTGGCACAAAATGACCACGCCCACTGACGAGGTCAACACTTCAGGGGACAAGGACATCCTGGGACATCAAACGATCATTGCTGAAGCTTCCTTCTGATGATACACCATCGTTCTGAGAGCAGAGGGGATGTTTGATAAACTAAAGAAAGAACCCTGGCCAATGACACAGCACCAACTGGAGAGAGCTGGAGTCACACTCGTCCATTTCCCAGTCTCCTCTAGTATAAAGCATCTGCGGGACTCAGCAGGACTCACATTGGGAGGAGTCTTGTGTTTAGTATGAATGTAAAAAGCAGTGTGTGGAATGCCGTTGTAAGCTGTAGACGTATTGGAGTGGAGTTCTTCAAGCTTTCCCCCTTTTTTGTAAGCGTGGTATATTTGGAGTGTTTGTCTTTCTGGACAACAACTTCAAAGACTCTTCAAAGCACGTTATGAATGTGTCTATGGATTATAGCCCCGACAAATACTAATAGACTGCATGAAATTTGGAACGTAAACAGGCACAGAAAACTACCCAATGATGTGTACTTTCAATGCAACTGTTGCAAAGGAGGCAAGCTATATATAATATTCTATTTTTCTCATCTATATTTCCATGTAGCTGGTTTTAACACTATAAAGCAGGCTACAGGCCGATAATACTTACTGTACCTCTGAACGGCAAAAGAGCTTGCATGCTAATTCTGCTCCAGCAGTGCTAGCTGGGGAGAGCACTAGGATACAGGCTGAATGGCGAAAGAGCTAGAGCTGACTGGTAAAATTCAAACATAAGGCACACCAGATTACACTGAAAAAATATATTTACTGGCTCAACTCAAGTACTGTGGGCTTAAATAATGTAGTTTATTTAATATATATAGGCATTTTCAACATGTTTAGCATATTTTGCCCCAACACTGGGGCAGCACAAGAGTGAACTTTGTAGCTCTAAGCCAACATACTGTGATCACTAGGAACACAGAACAAAGGCTACAAACACTGAGGCCTGGCAATCAACACATATGTTACACTAATGCATGCCCAGGATAAGGTAGCTTTGGGCAACAGACAACACAAAGATGGTAAAGTAAGGGAGAGGCCACACCCAAAATGCAAATATATGGTGCCAGGAGCCTGATGGGAAAGCTGTATGTACCAGCACTGTAAAAAAACATTGACAGGGTATTATACTAGAAGTTGGTTTAAATCATGTTTTGTTCATTGGTTCTACCCCCATATTTTCAAGTTTTCAGATTGAAGTTCTCTGAACTCATTTTATTGAGTTGTGCTGGCCGGTTAGTTCACTTAACTTGATAATATTAGTTCTCCTGACTAAAACACAAAATCACTTTTTAGAGTGTATAAGGTGCACTTACTTTTTGGGATAATTAAAGGATTTTAAATGTGGAAATTATATAAGGTCTAAAATGCAAAAAAAAAAAAAAAAAGTATATGTATCTTTTACATACAGCAAAACAGAACTAACCACTGACCTCAAATCAGGTAACTTGTGAGATGGGACCTCCATAAGCATCAGTGAGCTTTGGACACTCATTCTCATTATGCCTAGTTCATTCTACATGAGTTTAGTTCAGTTTTTGTTGTGTATTGTGAACTGCTGGAAGATACAGCAGTTCACAATAAGTCACAGCAATCTGCAAACATCTAGCAGGTTTAATATCTCGACCAGTTGGCGGTCGTGAGTCAAGAACAGCGTCTAGCTACAGTCAATTGGATTGTATAGAGAGAGAGAGAACCCCATGTCCAACCAGTGTATCTTCTAAAATAGAAAAAGCTGTTTATAGAGAGCCTGTCCACTTCCTGTTCCTCTGTTACAAATCAGAAAATGTCTGTTTAATGCTAGAGGGAGCCCATGAGTGAGTCCTCAAAGAATAGGGGTGAATGGAGCAAATCAAAATAAAAAAAGGACTAAACTGTTTGTCCAGGATCATTCTTTTTAGAAAATTTAAGAAAGTATGATAAAGTATTTTTATCAGATAAAACCTGTATATTTTAATTTGTTCTACAACAAAAAGGTTTTAGGCAGTAAAGGTGCTAGCATTACTGCTACTGTGAGCTGACTGGTTGCTGAGTTTAAAAGGATGTAAAAAATAGATGTCTAAAATACTAAAACATTTGATATTTTTCTGTGTTGAGTTATTTTTAAAATATATTTCAGTTTCTTTATCAACTATGAACCCTTTTATTTTGGACTCACTAGAGAGCACCCTATGGTGGTTTGGCAAACCCACAACACAGTCTCAACTATTGAAAAACATTTTTGAGGTTGTTAAACTTTAAACCTTGGAAGAAGCCCTTAATGTGCTATGAGGAACATTCAAGTATTTCAGTCAAGCATTTTTCTTCTAAAAGCTTTCACCTGACGGTTCCTCAAAGCATCATACACAACTTGTACAGTTGTCTAGGCATTACTTGCCTATTTTTACAGCTTTAACACATCCACTTTAAGAACACCTATATACAATATGGCTGATGTGTATATATTGTTGCTGACCCATAAAAACCTTAAATCCATGTTTTAGCCATTTTCAACGTTTTGGTAAAAGATGTCACAATTTCATCAAAAATGAACCAATAGAAATGCTCCAAAATTACTTGTATAAACTATTTTACATTGTCTTCCATTTAAACTAAAGAAAATCAGTTTAAAAATCACTTCCATTTATACAGGAGCAATTATGTGTGCAGCTTAACATTTTAAAGTGGATGTCTCATTAATATAATAAAATGTTCTATACAGTTTGTCCACTCAATGTCACGCCTGGCCCTGTTTCCTGTCTGTCCTCGTGCCTGTGTTGTCCCACGTGACCCGTGCCCCTGTGTTCTGCCTGTGATTTTCCATTACCTCATGTCTCATTTGTAGCTCCACCCCTTCCCCAGGTGTTTCCACTCCCAGTGTGTTTCCTGTTATGTTAAAAAGACTTCCTCTGTTACTTGTCCTCTGTCGGTCTTTGCACTGTCTCCTGTCGTTTGTCTTCCCGTGTTCCCAGATTTCCTCTCAGTGTTTCTCTCAGTGTTTCTCTCAGTGTTTCTCTCAGTGTTTCTCTCAGTGTTTCTCTCAGTGTTTCTCTCAGTGTTTCTCTCAGTGTTTCTCTCCGTGTCTATCTTAGTTTAATCCTTGTAATTATCCTTGCTCTGTTTAGTTCATTGTCTAGCTTTAGTTATTAGTTTATTTCTTTGTTTATCTACTCCCGCTTTGTTTGTTAGTTATTATCCATCTAGTTTAGTTCCTTATTGTTTTCCTCGTTTGTTTTTGTCAGCCTCCCTATTTGTTTGTAGTATATATTTATCTTCCTGTTTATTCTGTTATTTTCTAGTTCCCTGTATTTTCCCTAGTTTATTCCCTTGCCCTGTTTTAGTTTATCCTGCCTAGTTTTATAGTCTTCCCGTTTGTTTATCTTTAGTATCTCTTTTGTTTGTTAGTTTTAGCTCGCCTCTGTTTCTTGTTTTCTTTGTTTCTTGTGTACTTGTCTCTTTGTTTATTAAATTCTCACCTTAACTGCACATACGTCCGCCTCCTCGTCTCTCTGCCTGGGTCAACCCTGACAAAAAGACCGACCAAATGGACGTACACCAGTGGCATGCTGCTCGGAAGGCGGACCTGGAATTTCTCCGCCTCCTCGCCGAGCAAATCCGAGGAGATGAACCGCTCCCAGCGCCTTTCCTCGGGTTGGAGCCCGTCAGCCCAGCTTCAGTGGCGCCCACCGAGACCCACAAGGGGATCCCGTGGACTGGCTCCAGGATGGCGATCCGCCATGCTCCATTCGGGACCCCGGCGTTGGAATCCCCGAGGCCTCAAGGACGCCGCAGGCCTCGGGGTAGACGTTTTAAGGGGTCCCGCCAGCCGGAGGAGAAGCCCGTTTCCGGGGAGGATTTTCTTGGGGGGGCGCTTGGGCTGTGTGCGGTCAGCCTCGATCCTCGCCCCGACGAGGACGGGGGTGGCATGGATGCAGGCTGTGAGGAGTCCTATTCCTGGGACTACTCCGATCTCCTCACACCTGCGTCCAGTGAAGAGGAGTTTGAGGACTGCCCTCCTGCACCAGCCCGCCAGCCGCTACTTCCTCCTGCGGTAGCTGCCGATCCGCGCCCTGTGTCTTTCGCGGTGGCAGCCGAACTGCAGGCCGTGATTCCCGCGGTAGCAGCAGAACCGCGCTCCGAGACCCCCTGCGCGGCGAGCCAGCCGCGGTCAAAGACTTTCCCCGCGCCAGCTTTCACCGGCGAACCAGCGCTCCCCGCGCTACTCACACCTGACGCTGCACAAGAGAGTAGGACTCCAGTCCGGGTTTTTTCTTCAACCGCAGCTTTAGGCTCCAGCATTGCTGCAGCGGATCTCTTCATGCCACGCCCCGTGAAGCACGCGTCTGAAGCGCTGCGTCCCGCGATACACGCGGCTGAGATGCCACGCCCCGTGTTGCACGCGCCGCTCCCCGAGATTTCAGCGGCGGCCGCGCCGCTCTCCGAGATTTCAGCGGCGGCCGCGCCGCTCCCCGAGACTTCAGCGGCGGCCGCGCCGCGCTCACAGACTGCAGCGGCGGCAGCGCCGCTCTCCGAGCTTTCAGCGGCGGCCGTGCCGCGCTCACAGACTGCAGCGGCGGCAGCGCCGCTCTCCGAGATTTCAGCGGCGGCCGCGCTGCTCCCCGAGACTTCAGCGGCGGCCGCGACGCGCTCACAGACTGCAGCGGCGGCAGCGCCGCTCTCCGAGCTTTCAGCGGCGGCCGCGCCGCGCTCACAGACTGCAGCGGCGGCAGCGCCGCTCTCCGAGATTTCAGCGGCGGCCGCGCCGCTCCCCGAGACTTCAGCGGCGGCCGCGCCGCTCCCCGAGACTTCAGCGGCGGCCGCGCCGCGCTCACAGACTGCAGCGGCGGCAGCGCCGCTCTCCGAGATTTCAGCGGCGGCCGAGCCGCTCTCCCAAGCACCAGCAGTCCCAGCTGCTCCAGCTCAAGCACCAGCAGTCCCAGCTGCTCCAGCTCCAGCACCAGCAGTCCCAGCTGCTCCAGCTCCAGCACCAGCAGTCCCAGCTGCTCCAGCTCCAGCACCAGCAGTCCCAGCTGCTCCAGCTCCAGCACCAGCAGTCCCAGCTGCTCCAGCTCCAGCACCAGCAGTCCCAGCTGCTCCAGCTCCAGCACCAGCAGTCCCAGCTGCTCCAGCTCCAGCACCAGCAGTCCCAGCTGCTCCAGCTCCAGCACCAGCAGTCCCAGCTGCTCCAGCTCCAGCTCAAGCACCTGCAGCTCCCAGAACTATGTTTGGGCCCAGGCCCCGTATTTCCAGGCCTGCTCCTAGGCCTCCTGACTATGCCCCTAGTTATGTGCCCAGGCTGTCCCCACAGACTTTTGCCAGTCCTGGGCACCCACCTGTGTTTTTGGTCCCCCTGTCTCTCCCTGTCCTGGTCCCTGTATCTGTGATCGTTCCAGTTCCTGTCCCCGGTGGTTTCTCTGTTCCTGTCCCTGTTACTGTGTTTGTTTCCGTCCCCGTCAATGTTCTAGTCCCTGTTCCCATGTCCGGTCCCGTCCAGTCTCTGTCTCATGTCCAGTCTCTGTCTCATGTCCAGTCTCCGTCACCTGTCCAGTTCCCCGTCCAGTCTCCGTCACCTGTCCAGTTCCCCGTCCAGTCTCCGTCACCTGTCCAGTCTCCCGTTCGGTCTCCTGTTTTCCCCGGCCTCTCCCTGCCGCCAGCCCCCGGGGTTTGTTTTTACGCGCCTCGGGAGCTGCGCGTTTAGGGGGAGGTTTCTGTCACGCCTGGCCCTGTTTCCTGTCTGTCCTCGTGCCTGTGTTGTCCCACGTGACCCGTGCCCCTGTGTTCTGCCTGTGATTTTCCATTACCTCATGTCTCATTTGTAGCTCCACCCCTTCCCCAGGTGTTTCCACTCCCAGTGTGTTTCCTGTTATGTTAAAAAGACTTCCTCTGTTACTTGTCCTCTGTCGGTCTTTGCACTGTCTCCTGTCGTTTGTCTTCCCGTGTTCCCAGATTTCCTCTCAGTGTTTCTCTCAGTGTTTCTCTCAGTGTTTCTCTCAGTGTTTCTCTCAGTGTTTCTCTCAGTGTTTCTCTCAGTGTTTCTCTCAGTGTTTCTCTCCGTGTCTATCTTAGTTTAATCCTTGTAATTATCCTTGCTCTGTTTAGTTCATTGTCTAGCTTTAGTTATTAGTTTATTTCTTTGTTTATCTACTCCCGCTTTGTTTGTTAGTTATTATCCATCTAGTTTAGTTCCTTATTGTTTTCCTCGTTTGTTTTTGTCAGCCTCCCTATTTGTTTGTAGTATATATTTATCTTCCTGTTTATTCTGTTATTTTCTAGTTCCCTGTATTTTCCCTAGTTTATTCCCTTGCCCTGTTTTAGTTTATCCTGCCTAGTTTTATAGTCTTCCCGTTTGTTTATCTTTAGTATCTCTTTTGTTTGTTAGTTTTAGCTCGCCTCTGTTTCTTGTTTTCTTTGTTTCTTGTGTACTTGTCTCTTTGTTTATTAAATTCTCACCTTAACTGCACATACGTCCGCCTCCTCGTCTCTCTGCCTGGGTCAACCCTGACACTCAAGCAATAGTTTAAAACAAAAAATCTATCTGAGAAACCTTGTATGATCCTCTGAACCATCAGGTATGGTTGTTGTGTGCCTGAATAAACACCACCTTCGCTCATAGTAACAAGAAAGCTTTCTGACCTACACTTAATGCAATACAGTGTGCTGAAGATTGATACTGAAAGACAGTAAATGTTGTACAGAATGTAATATAAGCTATGGAGTGCTGAATATAATTGTGTATATATTCTAAAGGCTGATTAACCCTAAAGATATATTGCATAGTTGTGACGTGAGCTGCAAGTGTTTATAGCCGGTGTTCACAATAAAGCACTATAAATATTTTATGTGAAGAGTCTGGAAGAATCGTTATTCAGTTTATTGTGTTAAGCCTTTAACTTCGTTTGCTTTGTTTTACCAAAAAAAGACATATACTGTATTTTTCTCACCATAAGACTGTGATGTTAATTCTGCTCCAGCAGTGCTAGCTGAGGTTAGCAGCAAGCTACAGGCCGATAATACTCACCTTTGATTAGCCAAAGAGCTAGGGCTTAGCATGGTTAGCAGCTAATGCTAATGCTGGTTCAGTAGTGCTACCTGGGGTTAGCAGCAGGTTACAGGCCGATACTCACCTCTGGAGAGCCGAAGAGCTTGCGTGGCTAGTGGCTAATGCTAATACTACTGGAGAACTAAACTGAATCTCCTGTATAAATCTGTACTTCAGCAGAGTAGCTTTACTGCTCCTTAATACCTGACAGTTAGAATTCATAAATTGGGCACACCGGATAATAAGCGGCTCTAATGTTTTTTTGGGAAAATTAAAGAATTTTAAGTGCACCTTCTATTGCAAAAAATATGGTAACTCAAATACACTGTCATACAAAAAGCCCGTGGATCAGATACAGCAGTGCTGCTGGAGTTTTTAAACACTTCAGTTTAACTGCAGGGCTGAGAATAGCCCGCTAACCAGAAATTTAGCATTGGCAAAGAAGATTAGGCAACCCAAATAAACACAAAAAGCAGTTTTCAAACAAAGGTTTTCATTATTAATAGAGAAAAAAATCCAAACCTACACGACCTTGTGTGTTAAAACATGATGGTACTGTGGTTTATCACTCCACAGAGTTCAGATTTCTTTATCCACACTCAGGCCTGATTACTGCCACACCTGTTCCTAACTAAGAAATCCCTTAAATAGGACCTGCCTGACAAAGCAGAACAGAAATAAACAGAAATAAAGAAACAAACGAAAGTATTCGATATCTATCAGTCTGGAAAAGCCATATATAAAGTTTTGGGACTCCAGCGAAGTACAATGACAGCCTTTATCCACAAATGGCAAAAACGTGGAACAGTGGTGAACTATCCCAGGAGAGGCTGGGCCGACCAAAATTACCCCAAGAGCGCATTGATGACTCATCCAAGAGGTCAGAAAAGACCCCACTCACTTGCTTCAGTTAAAGCCAGAGTTCATGACTCCACCATGTGATAGATAGATAGATAGATAGATAGATAGATAGATAGATAGATAGATAGATAGATAGATAGATAGATAGATAGATAGATAGATAGATAGATGAAGCTGAAAGGAACTTGGGTTTTGCATCAGGACAATTGTAGTGTAGACCTTGGAGTATCCTAGTCAACTTCTTGACCTGAATCTTATTTTTACATTTTAGTAAAAAAGTGTGGAGCCAAATTTGTCCAGAGCGAAGTTCAAGTTACTGCAAACGCCTAATTACAGTTGGTGTGGTAAGGGTGACCCACCCCATTTTTAGGTTTGGGGGAGCAAACATTTTTTTAAAACAGGGTCATGTAGGTTTGGATTTTTTTTCCTTTTTTAAAAAAAAGAATAAAAAACTCAATTTCAAACTGCATTCAGTGTTTACTTGTATCTTTAAATAATATTACATGTAATGTAATATTTATTAATTTCTTTATTGATCTGAAACATTAAAGTCCTCCAGGAACTGTCGCTGTGTTTGGCACCAGCTTGTTTGTGGTGAGTTTCTTTATTGTTTAGTCCACAAGAGGGCAGCACTGCAGCAACTGCTATACACTGTTTATGAGGAACGGATGAACACTGCAGTGATAAGATCACACTCTTGAGTCATATCAGAGACATTTCCCCACAGCTCAGCTACAGCTCAGCTTACACACAACACTGCTGTCACTCATCCCGACCGAGGCTGAGGCTCTCCTGCCCGTGGCCTCCACCCTGAGTGCACACTCCATCCACAGATACCCAGCTGATCTGATCAGCTCAGTGCTGAACAGTTACAGGGTATGAGGTATGAATGGACCTCATACATGTGGGTTTAATGATTCTTAAATGTATTAATAAATGATTAATACAAAGCAGAACTACAATAGCAACCTTGGGTTGTGTATGATTTGTAGTTCCGGACACACCCTAAGAAGGCATTTGTGGGGGATAAAAAAGACACAATAGACAATTTACTCAGTATGGTGTTCCACAGGGCTCTAATTTAGCCCCCCTTCTATTTTATGTGGCCATAATTTCTTAAAGCATGATAACGAGATAATAAGGTGTGGGAATGAAATAATTAAGCCGTGGCCATGACTTATTAAGGTGTGGGAACAAGTAAATTATATCATAGCCATTAAGGCATGGCCATCCTTTTGTTTCACAGCTAACAAAGCAAGCAGCTTTCAGGGGTTGTGCACAATATGAGGAAGGTAAACAGGAATATGATGTCATTTTCAGTTTCTTCATGAGCATTAATTTACAGGAAAGCAAGCTTTATTGTTCCCTAGCTAGATAATTAACTCGATCCTAAGCCTTAATGAGTCGTGGCCATACCTTAATGATCTTGTTCCCACATCTTAATTACCTTGTTCCCATGCATTAGGCTCTCGTTCCCATGCCTTAGGATCTCGTTCCCGCTGCGTCAATAATGAGTGGCTATGCATTTTTTTTTTTTACATTCACCTTAGGGCCTCCGTAAATTATTCACAACAACAGAGCTAATTTCTATAGACTTGTGCTCAGTTCCAGCAATAAAGAAGAAATCTGACTGTCCATTGTGGTGTGGCTGATCCTTGGCTGTTTGAACGTATTTAGGTCTGCTACATTAGCACTGTAGCTTGGTAGCTTTTTTTTTTTCGTTTCATTTCGGTCACAATATTGGAAATCTAAGCTTACTGTAAATAAACAGAAGTGCTTTACTCACCCAAATAAACAGTTTTCAGGAAATAAATCGGTGAAGATTAACTTCCAGCGCTCGTTTGACTTTGAAAAAAAATGTTGTTTTTTTTTAGAATTAAAATTTTGTTTACTTCCGTGCCCCCCTGTGGCGAGACCTGCGGAATTACAAGGGTCCCCTTATTTCGGCCACCTTACATTCATCTAAAAATACCCTATTTTAACTGAAAAATATATATACCTAAGCTTTTATTTTAATAAAAACAACTCTTAACCTGATATTAGTGGCTGATAATGTGTATAATAATGCATATTTTCGAATTGCTGGGCTTATTTTTGTGGACCGTGTCTTTGTCGGCACTGCCTACTGGAGACATGGTGTTTCTGCACCTTGTCTATGAGATCCAGCGCCCCCCAGTGGTGTATAATGATATCGCATTTGTCCTATGTGGGACACCATACTCTGATAATGTTAGGAAAACATGGCGACATCCTTGTTCACTTAGAAATAGTAGTGTACAACATAGAAAATTGAGGAAATGGCCGAAAATATGGGACCACATCCTTTACGTAATTACTCCTGAGTCTTACCGGATATTGTTGCTATCTCCTTGATGTCTTCTTGGTGCCCTCTGAACATAGTTTGCATAGTGTCTGATTATTTAAATGCATTGAGCAGCAGGACCATTAGTTTAGTCAGGATGTTGAATAATTATGACGACACCTCATCCGCAAATCCCTATCTCATCCCAGAAGTATTGGACAGAGCACCATCATTCCAGAGAACATAGTTTCACTGCTCTTTAGCTCAATGCTGTGGGCTTTATACTTCTTCAAACACCTTATGACTGGTACCAGAGGGTTCAAGTTTATTTGCACTATGCATCTATGTCAGCAACGGGTGCTGACAACTTATGGTTGATGAATGCTTTCATTAGGACATCCAGGGTCAGTTTCCCAGACAGGAATTGAACCTAGTCATACAGTTTTATATTTTCCTTTCAATGGAAAATATCAATTTAAAATGCTGCATAGCCCAACACTAGGCTTATTCCCTGTCTGGAGAACAAATCCATAGTGTGTTTACATTGCAAAACCCATCACATCATACCTGTCCAATCCTTTCCCACAAGATTTCCAAAGGTTTCCACCAGATTCCACATGTTTAATGAACTGTTCCGTCTTCAAACAGCTGATGACATAAGCTGATATTAAAAACAGCAGCCACACCAACCCTTTAACAGGCAAGATTGGACACCCTGCTTTACATAATCCATGGATGACCAAATCAATAAGGACTGTGGAGTCACTGATGTTCAACTTTTGCTGATAAATGAAAAAAGCAATAATAAAAAAAAAACAGCACAGCTGAAGGTTAAGAGTATAGACAGAAATAAGTTTAATAGCATGTCGTTAACTCATAGACAGAGAACAGAACGGGTCAAAGCAAACGGGGAAAATGTGACCGAATAGATCCGAATCCGATGTCCGAGCCCCTCGAGTACACCCTGTCAGCCTGATTTAGAGTCAGTGCGGTTTGAACTCAGGTACCAGTGCACTAGCCCTTTCAATAGCACTTAAATCCAGAGTTAGCTTTGTAGCCTTTGGCTGCATGTGTGAAGCCTCCACCCCGTTAGCACAGATACTCTGATTCTGTCTGAAGTTTCAGGCACTACACGCACTTCACAAAAGCACTGAAAGTGCTACACAGTTCACCGCGATGTCTCCCTGACCCACGCGCTGCCCCCCTGAGGGAGTGTGAGGAGGACTATCTGTGATAGAGGAGGGCAAATATGAACTGCATTCACTCAATATTTCATTCGTATGTTATTGACGGAATCGATTCACCCTGAAGGAATTTGAACCCCATTTGATGCCGACTTTGTGGTTTTGGAGCTTCCATGTCTGAAATCTGTAAAAAAAAAAAATACTTATTTAAAACAAGGTGTAGGAGCTGAATTACAGAAACATGTAATGCCTGGCTCACACTACAGGATAATCATGCAGGAAATCCATCTTAAGGCCGATATGATCTTCCTGCCAATCGTGAATAATATTCTCACGATTTTAAGGTGATTTAAAAAACAATGATCTTCTCATACAGTCCTTTAGAGTAGGTGGTGTCTAAATTAAATTTTTTTAGTGCTTAGATCTTCTCCAAAAGCCGTTGCTCTGCCCCGATCGTATCCTATATCCTGCAGTGATTCTTTGGTGGAAAGTAACTTTGACCCCCTCATGGATACTGTCAACCAATGAGAGCTGAGCTGACCAACAAGGTGTATATATTCGCCTTCGACTCACATTGAAGTACATATCACCTATAAATTCTTTCTTTTTTCTTGTTTTTTAGGAGCAAAAATTGTTAAAAACTAGCAGCAAAATCCATTGACGTGAAACCTCCAGTTTGTAAGAAACTCCCACAAGGTTTTAAGGGTCGTACACTTGCTCTTTTATAATACCGAAAAATCTGTGAAAAATGTCTTTATGCGTGGGGTCTCTCATTTTCTCAACATGAGGAAAGATTTAAAGAACATTCACATTACCAGGCTAAAACTATTTCAGATCAGATCAGATTTTTTTGCATTAATGTGACTTCTCTATCAGGACTGGTGGACATGCCAAATCAGATTTAAGTTCCTTTGAGTGAGATGTGGACCTAGACTGGATATGCATTGGATTTGTGGCCATGCAACATAATAATAATAATTTAAAATGGTAAAGCATTTGTTTTAATAGCAACCACATTTACAACACTGCTTGCTCAAAGCTCAAATGATTAAAATAGACAGTTCTTGTTCACAAAAAAAGTTCATGTCTAACTTATGTTGCAGCGAGCGCTGCACATTCATTTTACAGTAAATGTGCAAACAGCTTAGCATGGAGCAGCAGCAGCATAGAGAGCGTTTTTTTAAGAGCTGTATTCATTATGTGGGTAATAAATCAGGTTAAACTGCAACTGAACAGCTCTTTCTCTCAAAGAAAATCAAACGTTCTAAATTTGGTTTGGGACTGAATGGAGACGTCTTGTGGGTCGCAGTGCGTTTGTTTTGGTCCTCACTTGAGAGCAATTACTGTTTTCACGTCAGCCAAAATGAACTTTACCGAGGGTTCAAATGAACCAGAGTTTGTTTTAACCAAAGTAAACAGTGTAAAAACACCCTAAAATAAGATGCTGTGGATATACTTGAAAATTTGTTACTGTTTGTTTCTGTAATACAGCCCCATATCTCCAAGGTCTCCAAAATTTCCAATTAAATTCAGACTTGGCAGATGGAGGAAGCATGGTGTTCTCCTTAGTAAAGGACAGAGGTCAAGTTGGGTGGCTCATTTTGTTTGGTTTGTGGGTGCAGGCTGGTGCAGCAATGAGGAGAGTAGATGGGAATAGATGGGGATAGTCAATTTGCTGCTGTCCAATCGACACAAGTCTGTATCTTCTAAATCAACCCTGACTGCTCACCAGCTCTAACGAGATTGGCTCTCTCCTCCTCTGCTTCTCCTAACAGTGGAACTGAAACTGCATCCTCTGTTCTGTTACCCTATATGGAAATGAAATGAAATGAAATGAAGGGGAATGAAATGAGGGAGACAGGATCAGATAGTAGAGCTCCAAACAGCAGCAATGTAATTATGAACAAAGCTCTCTGTGCTGATAACAGAGCAGAGGAGTTCTGAGGAACACCTATTCAACACATGCCAACGGTGCTCATGATTAAAACATGGAGGCTTCCAGACCAGGCAGACGATGACCTACCTCCGATAAGGACGGCTCGTGGACTGGTAACATTTACTGGACCTGAAACGACATTGACATCGACGTGGACTCCTCCCCCATTCAGGCTCTGGATATGATATTTACACACTTGGAAACAAACAGAAAACAAACACAAACAAAGCCGTTGTTCAACCTTTCCATCCTCCGGCTCCAATCAGAGCGAAGCAGACGAACATTCAGGTTTAAAGTGTTTCTGTGCTGACGACGACGGCGACGGCGATGAAGACGCGCATCAGGTGATGTTTCAAGTGTCACTTAAAGTTTGAAAAGGCCAAACAAAAGGTCATCAGGAAGGAGAAGTTACAGGAAAGAGAACCGATTGTGAAACTGACCAGAACTGTACTACTGTATGTCCAGGTCTGTTAGGGGTGACTGATTAGTTCAATAAAGCCAGTGAGTACTGAACATGATGATACACTGACAAGAGAGTTAACGATAGAGGGAGAGAGGGTCAGTATATATCCGTCAGGGAACATCGTAAAGATGACACCGACAGACATTTTGGGATATTAGTGTCCAAAAAAAGGGAAGCTAGATAAAAACTCCTTGTCGTGAGTGCCTCCTGCTTTCTGAAGATGCTACATATAGTTTTTAGTTGTTTTTTTTTTTTTTTTAACGAAGTTTGCGACAAAAGTTCTTGACGGAGTTCTCGACGAACCTGACGAAGACCTGACGAAGATTTGACACCGCCACTGTTGCCTTCACATATACGTTCCAGGATTCCTGAGCAAGAGAACAACAGCCACTGCGAAGGGTTCCCGAAGACTGGCTGCGATTGGT
This sequence comes from Astyanax mexicanus, assembly GCF_023375975.1. Classification (NCBI taxonomy): domain Eukaryota; kingdom Metazoa; phylum Chordata; class Actinopteri; order Characiformes; family Acestrorhamphidae; genus Astyanax; species Astyanax mexicanus. The sequence continues at coordinate 19,743,865 of NC_064409.1, forward strand.
GGCTCTCGGTTTGGCAGTGAGCCGTGATTGGTCATCGTGTGTCGTCCTCAAACTTTACTGTACTATATACTGTACTGTACGTACCTGCTTTTAAATATGAATACCAGGAGAAGAAACCAATGGATGTCTAGTTGTTTAGTAGGTTTGGATTCCGAAAAAGTACAGAGTTGATCATATATATAGAGGCAAAAGGTTTCAACAAAAGTTTTACAAAGCAATATTGCAGGTTTCAGATTTTTGTTCAGATTTCTCAAATTTGCGATTCAATTGTTTCGCTCTTTATCATCACAGTCCTTGAGGGAAGCCAAAAAAGGTACAGTATCATAAGCACATAAGCAAAAGTCCAATCTAGCCCTAAGCTTTCTTAGAGTGCAACGGTTTCATCGTGGGGTGTAAAGGGGGAAGGGTTGTTCTCATTTTGGCACGTACAGTACATCATCCGCCAGTCCAATGCTCGCACATACGTACGTACACACAGGTACAAACAGGTATTACAGTAAGGTAATAAAAGACTAAGATATCAGTCAATCAGAAGTCAGAAGTGGCTCGTGGACAGGCTGCCGCCGGACTCAGGTCGTGTTGTTGGGTCGTAAAGTTCATTTTCTAGCCTAGCTCTAAAAATACCAGAGAAATTCTGAGCGGGACAACCTGTCGGAGCTCTGTTTCAAAAAGAATTCGTTAAATTTGTTAAAACTATGTATGTTTTTTTTTTGTTCTTTTTCTTGTTCAAAATACACAGGAGTAAATCAAGTAGATCTTTTCATTTCTTCTGTTCTTATTTCGCATATTTCTGAAAAGGTACATATTAATAATAATAAATTACATATTTTTCTTTTTTCACTTTCAATCCTATTTTTTTGTTTCATTTAATTCATGTAGCTTAAATATATATGCCTATAGATATGTATTTTTTTCTCATATCTTTTCTCATTAAATCTCTTTACAGTCTTTACATATATATATATATACACACAGCAGGTGACGTCAAAGGTAAGCGTATATATATATATATAGAGATATATATATACATATATACGGTGGTGAAGGTCATTTCTTTCATATAACTTAATACATATGTATATAATTTAGATATTTAGGGTCTTTTCTTGGGCTCTACACTATACTTCGAGAGCCGCTGGGGGTCCTCTGTAGGGATAAGCGAGGGTCCGGGGGGATGTACTGATGCGGATGGTTGTAGGGTGGCGGGGGTGGTGGCAGCGGGGGCTGGGAACCGTCCTTTTCCCGCTGGGAACCGCCCCCGTCCGGCGAGCGCACGGGCGTGGAGACGACGGACTGGATGATCTGCTGGTGATGGTGGTGGTGGTGGTGGTGTTGGTGGTGGTGCGCTGGGCTCTGGCTGAGGAAGGCCTCCACGCGCCCGTGGCCGCCCTTGTCCAGGACGATGACCTTGACGATCTGCTGGCACTGGATGAGCGTGTCGGGCCGCAGGTCGCTCAGGGCGGCCACGGGCTGGTGGGAGTGCGAGGGCGTGGGGCTGACGCACTGCAGCGGCGGCTGATGCTGGGGCTGTGGCGGCTGGGGCTGCTGGTAGAGCTCCCCCCGGTGGTTAAGAAGGGCCACGCTCTCTGGGCTCCGCGGTTGCACCGCCGCTGCTGCTGCCGCTGCTGCCGCCGCGCTGAGCTGGTACGTCTGAAGCCTGTTGTGAATTGACACCTAGTTTAGAAAACAGCCAGAGACAGCATCACATGTTATAAGACTCTCCTCCTTCTATGGCCATTAGCCCTCTGGTGAAAACACATCACAACAGGCATGCGTGGGGGCTTGGCGTGAGGGTGGGGAACAGGGATTAGGGCAGGGGGTGGTGGGACGTTTCATCAGAGTGGAGCACAGGCGGAAATTTGATTCGTTTAAGGTCGTTTAGAGGTGGTTAGGGAAGTGGAGTGTCTGTGCAGCTCTACGTGTTCTAGGGGACTGAACGAAATCAGTGGTGGTTGTTAAGAGGAGGACACTGAGGGCCCCTGTGTCTCCCTTGGAACCACTCCAGTATTGTGGGGTCAGAGGGCACGTGAAACATTCATCTGCACTGAAGGTGTGAGGGACGGAGTGCTGGGGTGAGAGTACTGGGAAATAGGGGGGTTAGAATAGGAGGTCAAACATGGGGGCAGGTGAGGAAGGGGTGGACATCTACAGACGTCACAGGAGACACACGTCCGAATGCATGCCTTCATTTCACAGTTCAGTTCACCAAGCCTGTTCTACCATTCCTGACCTGCCGTTACGGAATCAGTGACTGCTCGGTCTCCTGACGCCTCATTAAGGGGACGATATTTCCAAAAATGACCAAACTGTCAGCTACTGGCTACTAGGCTAAGCTAGTGGAGCTTAAAGGGGCCATCTTCATTACTTTCAATAATGCAAGCTCTTTTTGTTTCTTTGCCTATACAAAATGGCGTGGTAAAAACTCAGAGGTACTTGACCAGGTAAGACTTTGAATGCTTTAAATCCAAATGTTGCATCTTTAGATTAGCGCTGCTAATCTACAAAGCTAACACTGATCACACCTTAGTGCATAGCACCTTGAGTTGGGTGTTACAACAGCAGTATTACCCTCATTATAGATGATGAATAGAGACTTAGACACTGGGACTTGCCACAACACCGCTACCCTACAAAAAGGCTCTCAGAGACTATTGTTGGGTAGTGTACCTCTTGGTGAGAGATTGTTGGCTTCTTTAAATATCTCTATAAGACATTCAAAAAGAGTTTATAGTTTTTGAGAGGATGTACAAGATTTGACTGAGAGAAGCAGAACTGACATTTGATGAATTGTCCAACATCTAGGCCACCAATTAGCCATCACCTTTGTTTTCAGTGGCGTGATGAACACAAAACCTGGACTATTACAGACTAAAACTATATCATCTATAGCATCTATTCATAAACGAATCCAGGTTTTGACACTGGTTTGGGATCTGATAATGGTCAGGTTTTGGTATCGAGGCCTAATGGTAAGCGCTTTAATTCGGCCTTTGCTGTGCCTCAACTGCTGGTGTCATTCTCCTACTTTTCAGCAGGATAATGCTCGCCCACATACAGCAAGGCCTTGGCCTTCCTGGTCACCAAGGAAGTGTTTGAAACAAAATTAGAGAGCTGATTGTGGTTAATATTTTACAGAAAAAGACTTTTTGGATGACTACTGACTTCTAGGGTTTGTAGCGAAATTAGTTCTCAAGCTTAGTTGCACAATAAAGGAGCAACATTTGGATTCCAACATGGCTTGGATGATCAACTTCATCTGGAGGAAAGCGGAAGGGTATTTTTCCTTCCACTCCTGATGTATGATTTAAGTATGTTTGTATGTAACTTAAACTCTATTCTGATTGGCTCTGGCTCTGCCCAGGCTGAAGTGAAGAATTTACAGTTAATTTCTGACAAAATGCATTAAGAATTCCTTTTCTTAGAATTTCTTTACAAACTTCTACGTCAGCATAAATTGACTACTCATGGTTATAAACATGTAACCATTTAACTGTATGGATTGAGGAGTTTTGGAACTAAAAATGATTACGTTGAGGAAATTCCTTTAATGAAGCAAGGGAAATTCCTGTTTTCCATGAGATGGTCCCTTTAACTCCACACTTCAAATCACTCTGACTTCATTATAGCACAGGTGGAGGTTCTCATAGGCTAACTCCAGCACCTCAAGGCTCATCACCCCCCCTGTCCCGAGGATCCATCATACTGATTGTTGGAGACAGCCCGCGGGCTGAGTGAGTGACAGGGATTGGGCCTATCCGGGGGGCAAGAGGGGATGAGGCAATTCCAGCGGAGGGAAGAGAAAGTACGGAGCGTTCCGGTGATTATCTGCACTCTCGGTGCCGGGCTGGCAGGGTAGAGCTCCTGGGGGACCTGGCCTGGATTCTCCGTCTCGGGCTGACTGATGGACGGAGAGTGCGGCGAGTGAACGCTCTCTTATGCTCACTCTGTAAAAAGGCCAGCGCTCTTGCCGGCGCTCTCTGAGAGAACATCCCTCCTCCGTTTCCAATTATTTCCAGCTGTGATTAAATATTCATGTGGGGAGCGTTTCTGCCGGCTAGTGCGTCTTACTGATCAGAGGAGTGCTGATGGTCTGTTTGCCTGGTCTCGGGTCAGTGATCGGGTTTGTAGTAGAGATAGACGATGTAAGTAACTAGATAAGTGCATTTCCTGAAGGAAGAGTAAAACGGCTGAGCAGCATAAGTGCTCCCTGTTTCTAGATAGTGTCAGGAGGTTGCTGTGGTGTTGCTAGGTAGTTACTATGATATTCCAGGTGGTCGTCATTGTGTTGCTGCAGTGATTGATAGAAGGGTGCTATGGTGTTGCAAGGGGGTTGCAAGATCACTAGGGTAAAACTGTTGTTGCCATGGAGTTGCTGTCGATTTGCTAAGTGGTTGCTTTGGTTGCCCAAGCAGTTGAAATGGCATCACAGGCTGTTGCTATTTTAGTGGTTGCCACATATTATTGCTATGATGTGATGCTATGGAGATATTATTTTGTTACTAAGTGGTTGATATGATACCCTACGTGGTTGCCATTTTGTTGCTAAGTGGTGGTTGGATGGGTACCATGGTGTTGCTGGGTGCTGCTGCTAAGAAATTGTTTAGTGGTTGCTATGGCATCCAAGGCTGTTGCTACTGTGTTGTTAGGTGGTTGCTATGATATACCAGGTGGATGCCATGGTGTTGCTAGAAAGGTGCTTCACAGTCACTAGGGTTAAAAGTATATCTAGGTGGTTGCTGTGTTGCTGTGTGGCTTCTATGGATTTGGTTAGTAGTTGCTATGGTATTATATGATGTTTCACCCTAGTGGTCTCAGTGGAAACTGTTCCTGCAATTGTGTTGCTATGTGGTCACTAAAGTGAAATTGCTATTGCTAGGGGTTGCTATGGTGTTGCTACTCTAAGTGGCTACTTTTGATTTGGTTAGTGGTTGCTTTGTTAGCACAATTGACTGCTATAATATGCCAGGCATCTTTTGTTCTAGTGTTTGTTTGCTAAGTGGTTGTCAAGTGGTTCCTATGATATTCCAGGTGGTTGCCATGGAGTTGCTAAAGATATTTCTAGAAGTGTGCTATGTGGTTGCTACATTGTTGCAAGGCAAGTTGCTTTGACACAGTATTCCATGAAGCTTCTGTTGTGTCTCAGGTTGGTGATTGCTCAGGTGTTGCCATGGTGTTGCTGTGGTACCCCACGTGGGTTTTATGGGATGCCAAATGTCTGTACGATCTTGTAATTGTATTATCATGAATAAAAGTGCCCAAACTTTTTGCGCTCCAGTCATTCCTACGGGACAAAGATTCGTAATTATCCGACAGGAACTTTAAGAATCTTGAGGAACGTAACCCGGATATACTAATTAGCAGAAGTTCCACAGATTGCTGCATGTCCTGAATAAGCGTGACTTCATTATGGAGAAAGTGCTTCTGTAATCGAGCAGGATAACCCTAGTCAAACTTCTTTACACACAAACACACACACACACACACTCCCACACACACACACATTATGCAAAGCGCAGTGTTTATTCCACTTGGGGTGACTCTCCAGTCTTGCTGAGCGTACAGGCGTGTGCTGAGGTAGAATACATTAGTGTCATTAAGACGGTGGCAGCGCACTTAACACCGCAACACCAGAATTAAAATAACATTAAGAAAGATCCACGAGCAGCGCTGATAAGATCTCAGGGGAGGAGCATGGTATAAAAACTGACAATGATGAGAAAATGGTTTGAAAGCCACTTTGTAAACCATGTTTAAATGGCTGTTTTGCAGATGTTTCATCCGCAGCTGGGAGAGTTTGGCGAGAGTTTTAATATGTACGTGTTTAAAGCGTTATACAGTGACTCTAAAGCCCTATCCAGATGGGTTTAGTTTCTCAGGGGGTCCTGGGGTAATTTTCTGTTTTATGGGAGGGTCCTCTGTGATTTTATTCCTGTTCTGAACAACCATGTACGTGTTTTTCTCAGACGTCCTCTGAGAAAAGAACAGGCTGAATTACCTACTGTTTTTCGCTGAACTCCGTGGTCCTCTGGTAATTTTATTGCCATTCGGACGCACATCTCTCTTTCGCCACCTCGCTTTTAATTAAATAGCTATTTGTCCACTGCTACACACCTTTATTACACTTTGGGTGTGCATTTCCATGGAGATCCACGTAGAAACACAACAATGAATGGAAATGGAGGAGCTACAGGAACATGATGTCATGTGACTGAGAAAGCCAAAAAACTCACTGGTCCTCCTGTTTTTTTTTTTTGCAAATGTTTTATTACTGAGTGAAAGTGTGAAATATATATCCCCCTGAAAAACTAATCCCATCCGGAATGGGCTTAATACTATATGTAAGAATAGTCTGATATGTGTAGATAGGCTCTGATGATATAGATCACTCTGTGTTTAATACATCTATATAAAATATGAGTTTCACATTTTTTATTAAAATTACTGAAAAAAGTAACTTTTTAATGATAATCTATTTTTTTTAAGATGCACCAGTATATGGACAAAAGTGTTGGGACAACTGTTCAATCATTGCCTCATTAATCTTCTAAAATCAAAAGTATTTAAAATATTTGATCCTGCTTTTGTTGAAGTAACTGTCTCTACTGTCCAGATAAGACTTTCATCATTGCAGAGAACACAGTTCTACTGCTCCACAGCTCAATGTCTGGCATTGGATATGGTGTCAACAGGTTAATGTCTATTTATTAGTTATATCCAGGGTGTCCTATTCTTTTGGCAATATTTCTCTGCAGGGAAAAGTATGAATTAAAGCTGAATGAATTCAATTCAACCTTTGGACCTGTTACTGTGTATTCTATTACTACCCAAGCCTGTTAATATGTATCACTGCCTCTGAGCTCCATCTAACCCAGCTGTAACCTTAATCTCCAACACACACACACACACACACACACACACACACACACACACACGGCTGGCTCTTCCTCTGACCCCCCCGCTCCGGCTGCGATGTGTTCCGACAGCACCGTGGCCCTCTGGGGAGGCCTGACATTTACGTGCAGCTTCACGGTTGGCGGAGGTGGGGGTTCTGCAGCACTCACTGAGCCCACGCTGTCACTCTGATCAACTCAGCACAGCCACGGCAGCCCGCCAACACACTGCCCCCGGCAGGGGGCACGGACCCCAGCCTGCTCCACTGCAACCTGCTCCACCCACATAATCCCCACCTCACTCACAGCAACCTTAAAGAGATAGATCTGCTGCAACCGCATTCCCACAATTCCCCTATTCCACATTTTAAATTAGCCAAAAGCTTACTGCACGTCTGAATTATCACACAAACATTCCACTTATTTACACAAATTCCTGCCTAATCAAAGATGGATAAATCAGTAAGAAAGCAAGGTCATGAAAAAAGAGAAGTATTGTAATGACTCGTAATGTGATTATAAATAATAACAACAAGAAATGATTAAACTTCTAAAAAAGTGATTCTTCATCAACAATTAATAACTGTATATATGATTTGCAGCATTTGTACCAAGCAATTTACAATATTTCTTAAACATATAGTTTTATATTTCAGATATAAAAGTAAATTTCAGTTAAATAAAAGCAAAGTTAAAAAAAAAAAAATTATGTTCAGTCAAAGTGCTTTTCTATTTTAAATTTCCATTTCTAAAACTCCAGCATTTGAGTGAGAATAAGCATCTGTTAAAATTCTCAAACAGCAGAATGCCTGTCTGCTTTATTAAGTTACAATCATTAAGTCTGTGTACTAAACATAAATATAAATCCTTATAACTGACAGAAATAAATATTGGCGTTAATATATTCCAAAAGTTCATTGCTATTTTAAGGACGCATGCGCAATGCGTAAAAATAGACTGTTGACGGGTGTACAATGGCAATGCGCCACGCTACACGCCCTGCGCTGGGTGTACGATAGGGCCCTGAGGCACCTGCAGAGCAAGCACTCGCCAACATCATAGCATCCAGCTAGAAAACGCCAGGCACAATTTTTTTAGGCAAATGTCATACAACCCACCTTATATTATATGATGTTATGAATTATTCAGTAACTATTTTATACCTGAGACTTGTGTGTAAGTTAAAGGACTTTTAAGTACAGAAGCACCCAAGGGGTTAATTACTTAAGGTATGGTAATGGGCTTCTATCTGAGAAGCGTGGTGAGATATGACAGGCCATTAATCAAAGCTGTCATGAAAAGGCGTTGATGTTTAAACATTCATCTGGTGCTCTGGTGGGAAGAACATAAGGCTTAAAGGCTCTTGAGATTCAAATCTTGCTTCTCAAACCCCTGCCTGTTTAAAATAACTTAATACTGATGCAATGACTGTAGAGCATGTGTATGCATGAACACTGTGGTTCCATTTACTTCCGTTCTGTAGAACTAAAGGCAAAATTGTGTGCCTTGCGGCTGATTTTTCCTTTTTTGGACCTGGACTACCCACCTCTGTGTAAGTAACTAGGTTTAAATAGGATCTCCGGTGGATTTTGCGATTTACAGAGACTCTATAGAGACTTTACATTGACTGCATTACACATGTTGTAAAGTAACATATGACATACAAATACTGTTATTAGTGTAAAAGTGTCTATTTTAAAATGTTTCTAACTGTTGTCCATCTTGCTGTTTGCCTATCATAGGTGATATGTTTGCATGTATGAATATTCATGAGCCAGAGACAAAATCCTACTGGAATAAAGTAGCTCTATACTGGACCACCTGAGCAAAACAGGTCACATGGCAATGAGCTAAACTGAATGAAATGAAAAGATGGAATGAGACCTTAAACCATTTAACAATGTATGTTACAGTCATAAGTACTGTCATTTGTGATTATTATTGTAAAAAATATATATATATAAAAAAGTAATAAATGGCATTTGGATTTTATCCAAGATAAGAATGTTACATGTGATTAGAATGCTGGCTGCAAATCGATCTACAAATACATTTGCTATTTAGATAAATTACTGTAGATTACACTACACATTATACAGCAGCACCAATAATAGAAGAATTATCTAGTTAGTTTCGTTATTGAAAGCTTGTATATAAAAGCAGTGTGTAAGACTGGTGGAGGAAAACATGCCAAGATGCATGAATACTGTGACTAAAACCAGGGTTGCTTTACCAAATATTGATTTCTAAAACGTGTTTTTTTTTTACATTATTTGAGGTCTGAAAGCTCTGCATCGTTTTTTTATTTTATTTTAGCCATTTCTTATTTCCTGCAAATAAATGCTCTAAATGGCAATATTTTATTTGGAATTTGTAAGAAATGTTGTCTGTAGTTTATAGAAAAAAAAATCATAAACTGAAGTGGTCTCTTATGTTTTACTAGAGCTGTATATACAGTCATTGGTTTAATGTCATGTTGGCTTCCTTGAAAGGCTCATTGTATTGCATAAAACCCTGCACACACACACACACACACACACAAAGTCGCAGGCTCAAAGAGGCAAAGCTAAGGTCACACGGCACCATCAGGATGCTAACTGCACGGCCGCCTGGGTAATGTAGTCTGAATGTTTAATATTCCCACAGAGACGCTGCGGAGGAGATTGTGACTGCCTGCATTAATGTTAGTGTTAATGTGTGTGCTAATCTGAACGCTAGGGTGGGAGTGCAGCACACACACACACACACACATTCCTTCACACGCAACCGAACACCCCCTCCCACTCTCTCTAGCTCACTCCTTCCCCTTTAAATTCAAACCCAGCCCTAAAAATCTACAATTCATAAACAATAAACCCATTTGCATGCTTTGTCTCCTTGAAAGCATCGCCACAAACAGAGGCACTGAGCTCGCATACAAAGCATCCCGACACGCCCCCTGTATCCTCCTCATCCCCACTATCATCCCCTGCAGCACTAATCTCCAGTCTGCTAGTGCTGGACGCCCCGGTGCCGCGTGTTCTGCTCTTTTCCCTGATTGAGTTCAGCGTTCCTGACACCCGGGAACTCCCAATCCTCCTGCCTCCCCCGTCAGTGTGAGTGTTCACACAGCCTCCTCCACTGAGCTCTGAGTCTGAAATATAACTCTACACTCACTCACTGTGGGACGCTGAGGTTTGATTGGCGGCTGTGAGAGTTGTCTGATAACTCACACACTCTCTGTTACAGATCTTTATACTTACAGACCTAATTAGTACTTATTGAATCATTAGTAGGTACTGAATAATGTTTTCTACATAATTAGTAAATACTGAACAAGTTTTAGGTACTGAACAACTAGTTCATACTGAATAAATAGTAAATAACGAATTTCTGGTAGGAACTAAATAAATAGTAAATACCGGATAAATAGCTGATACTGAACAACTAGTATATACTAAAGAACTAGTATTTATTGAATAAGTAAATACTGAATTACTGGTAGGTACTAAATAAATAGTACACCTAGAATAAGTAGTTGATACTGAATAAATAGTATTTATTCAATAAGTATATACTAAATTACTGGTAGGCACTAAATAAAGAGCAAATATAGAATAAGTAGTTGATATTAAATAACTAGTATATACTGAATAAATAGTAAATATAGAATACGTAAATATTGAATTACTGATGGGTACTAAATAAATAGTACATCTAGAACATCTAGAATAAGTAGTTGATACTGAATAACTAGTATATACTAAATAACTAGTATTTATTCAATAAGTATATACTAAATTACTGGTAGGTACTAAATAAAGAGCAAATATAGAATAAGTAGTTGATACTAAATAACTAGTATTTACTAAATAACTAGTATTTATTCAATAAGTATTACTAAATTACTGGTAAGTACTAAATAAAGAGCAAATATAGAATAAGTAGTTGATACTAAATAACTAGTATATACTGAATAACTAGTATTTGTTAAATAAGTAAATGTTGAATTACTAGTAGGCTGAGAGTATAGTAGATACTAAATAATCAAAATGTACAAAATAATTAGTAGATATTAAACATTTTGAAGTTGTGAAACAATAAATAAGTCCTGGATAATTAATATATTTTTTAAATAATTAAATGCAGAATAACTAGTTTTAAAGAAATACTAGCAAGTAGTAGTGCATGAATGTAAACAAAAGCAAGCCAGTAGTAAATATTTAGTAGATACGCAATAAAAAGTAGTACTTGTTAGAACAGGTAGGTTCTAGATAAATGTTAAATTCTGAATAACTAGTAACTGATTACTTAGTAATTTTAAATGCTGTAAAATCAAAGAAACTCATCATTTTTAAGTGGTCTAACTTTTTCCAGAGCTATATGTATATATATATATATTAGGGAAGTTTCCCTTTTAATTAAAAAAGTTTCAATTGTGGAACAAATTAAACATATAATGTGGGCGAGATTAATAACAAAATAAAAAGGTTTAAGGTTTAAGCCATTAAACACACGATTACTATGATTTACTGTTTATCCATGTGACATCACATAAGTTAGACAGGAAACAGGAGGGATGTTCAAGAGCAGAGCATTCAAAAGTCACTCGAAACCTCTTATAAGAGGCGTATAATCCAGTTTAGACCAGAAGGAGCTTGTTAATGGACTGATTAGCTGATTAGTTGGATCAGGCAGGGAAACTATATAAAATCAGCAGGATGGTGTTAGTCCTCAACCTGTATTAGAAAGCACTGGCCTACAGAACCACACAGAACCACAACCTCCTCAGCTACAACTACAGACAACAGACTACAGACACGCCCATCAGGCCCTCAGTCTGAGGAACTCTGCTAACAGCAGCACTTAGCTGGTAAAAGGCCCAGTTCACAGACTGTCTCCCTCCAGTCGGCTGAGTGATAACTGCTAAAAGACCCCAGTACTCCTCTTCTCACTGCACTTAGCAGTCCGGCTGCAGCTGCGGGGGATCGAGTGAGCACGAGTTTGACCTCCAGTGGACTGCTGTTGGTTTTGGCTCCAGGGCAAGTCTGTGTGAAGCGGATTCAGGGGCAATGTAGACTCGGTGGACGGGGTGCTGCACCAAGCTTTTAATGCCAACCCAGGTCTATTATGGCTATTGTGGCCCATTACATTTAATCAACTACTAAATACAGAGTGCACTGTCTGCTACAAGCTGACCCTAATGCTATCAATAAAAGGCAGTGCAGGGACTTACCTGCCCAGACAATGGCCACTTACCTCTACCGCGTTGTGTCCACTCGCCACCGCCTCAATGTCCCTCTTACCTGACCAGCAAAGAGAATCACATGTTAGACTGAGATGAGAAGACAGTCGTGCACTGAAAAAAAAAACGATGCGTAAAATTTACTTTAAAAAAGTTTAACTTAAGGCAACTTTCTGCATTTGCTTTTTTTTAGATAAATAAAATTTAAGTAACTTCAACTCGGTTTCAAGACTTAAATGTTACATAGAGTAAATAAGTGAACTGAACTTCAGTCAATCCTTTGCACACAATAGTACCTAATTACAATTCATTAATTTATACAATATTATTATATATATATATTTTTTTATAAAACACACATTCAAATATTTACATAATGTCAAAGATTTGTTTTGTAAACAGACCAAGTCTCACTGTCTCAACACATAGATAGATCTAATACATTCTTTTTTAGTATACTTAAAATAATGTATTACATGCCATCCGTGTGTTGTAACAGTGTAACGTGTGTTTTAACTAAAAAAAAATTAAATTTCAGGAATTATAATATATTATTTATCATAAATTCTTTGAGTAATACTGTATAAATTAAGTAAATATAATTAGGTAATATTGTTTGCAGAAATGAAGTAAAGTTTACTAAAAGAAAGGATTGACTGAAGTTCAGTTCACTTATTTACTCTATGTAACATTTATGTCTTGAAACCAAGTTGAAGTTACTTGAATGTTTCTAAAATAACATTTACTTTAAAAAAAGCAAATGCAGAAAGTTGCAAAACGTTTTTCAAGTAAATTTTACGCTTCAGTGTATACAGCTCTGGAACAAAAGTAAGAGACCACTTAAAAATGATAAGTTTCTTTGATTTTACCAAATTCAGGAATATAATCAAGAGGAAGAGGGATGATCACAAGCCATCAAACCGAGCTGTACTGCTTGAATTTTGGTACCAGGAGTGGCATAAAATTATCCAAAAGCAGTGTGTAAGACTGCTGGAGGAGAACATGCCATGATGAATGAAAACTATGATTAAACACCAGGTTTATTCCACCAAATATTGATTTATGAACTCTTAAAACTTTATGAATATGTGTTTCTCATTTTCTGCAAATAAATGCTCTTACTGACAATATTTTTATTTGGAATTTGGGAGAAATGTCGGTAGGTTATAGAATAAAACAACAATGTTCATTTTACTCAAACATATACCTTTAAATAGCAAAATCAGAGAAACTGATTCAGAAAATATTAATTAAAGGTCAAATATTAATAAATGAGGATCTATAAACATAAATTGATCAACATATATTAGACTGCAAATATATTTCACCGTGTGAGTGGTGAAAGTAACAGGTTTAACAAGTGTGTCCACCCACTTGTTCACCCACTTCAAATTTGAAAAAGGCAAAAAAAAAAAAATGGGAGGGGTAGTTTGGGAGGGGCACTGAGTGATGTATGGGTTTAGAGGCTGGGAGGGAGGGAGAGCTGATTGGCTGAGCTGCAGAAGCAGCAGTGTGCCTCTGATAGCAGTGAGACCCGGACGGTTGTATATCAGCAGGGGGGGGTCAGTTATTGATATATTATTGACAGGCTCATTTGCATACTGTGATGTGTATCATCCACACCTATAGCACAGTTGAACCTGTAACGGCCCTGCAGCGGTGGAACATATTTCAGCTATTAATGGAAAAATTAATTATACCACAGTTTCAATATCGCTGTGTATTGAAATATTTTGAGTTATAGAGGAAGAGAAAATACGATCTGTTTGGTTATAAAAACTCTGCAGGTTTAAATAGTTCCATTGCTGCTGTCTTTGGTTTGTAAGCACTGCATTGTTGCTAGGTTACCTGTATGTGGTGGAGTTATACATGGAGAGCTTCGGTTACAGTGCATTACCGGCTGATAATGGCATAGAACGCCTCTCAGCCAATCACATTGTAGGGTCAGAACTAACTGTGGCATAATATACAATGCCTATCATTGTTGTCAGACAAGAACCTTGTATTTCCATGTTTGCTGATTATATAATAAATAACCGACCAATAGAAATGTCCCAAACTGAAATAAATAATAATAAGTACATTTTCTAATAATTCTTTCACTTTTCATATTAAAAAATTAAGACTTTCTTCCACTATAAAGTCATTAAGTTATAAAAGACATTTGACACAAATATGACCAAAAGGCCCAGATTATTAAATGATGGTCCTATTTTATATAAACAATCTTTAATCACTGTGTAATTACTCAGTTAAAACTCAGTTGATCAATGTATGAATCAAATTAAACTATTGGTGATGTATTCTCTGTTATAAAAGCATAACTTTAGCTAAGTGTCAATTTATGTAATTACACATTGCACCACATCAGTTTAACTGGAGCAGTTGAAACAGGAACACCAGCAGCAATTTAATATGTATTTATTTAATAATTTTTTTGAATGTTTTACACAAATACACAGAGAAGGGAAGCTTCTGTTAGAGCTATTAATTTTAAATTTGATATGAATGTATTGACATTATCTGTGTGATTTCAATGCATCTGTAACAGCCAGCAGATCACTACTAGTTTATACGGTTAATATATATATATATGTTATATATATGTTATTAATGTATAATTACACAGTTATTACACACAATAAAGAATCGGGACCTGAAAGAATAAAAGAATGCTGACTCTCTGGTATTTTTTTTGTTTTTCTTTCTCTAGGTTTCAGCAGGGTGCCTCCTCCACTGGTGTTCACACTTATTCCTTTTCTTATTTTCTCTTCTTGTACCTCCTACTGACAGCCACTTACTCTGCATCGTTTATGCAGTGTGTGTGCGTGCATGCATGTGTGTGTGTGTGTGTGTGTGTGTGCGTGCACGTGTGTGAGTGGTACCCGATGGAGAACTCTGTCTCCCTCTGAGCTCCAGCTGGGTGCCGTTGTTTTTGGAAGAGTGAGTCTTTGACCCCTGCTGCTTCTCCAGCTCCCCTACACACACACACACAGAGAAAGAGAGACAGAGAAAGAGAGAGAGAAAGAGAGAGAGAGAGAGAGAGAGTGTGTGTGTATCAGAACCTACAATACAAAAATTACCCCAGCACACAGTTGTATGCAACATCATGTCTCATGTCTCCTTAACTGTAAGTCTGCAGCCTCTCAGCATTACCCACACACACACACACACACACACACACACACACACAGCATCTCTCTTTAGGAACAGTCTGTGCCGAGCATGCTGACACTTCCCGCTCTGATGATGACGGTGCAGGGAACACACTGTGGGAGAAAAGCGTGAAAACCCTTATTATAGAGAAACCCTCAATCCCTCTACTCAATGAAAACCTTACACACGAGAGAGAGAGAGAGAGAGAGAGAGAGAGAGAGAGAGAGAGAGAGAGAGAGAGAGAGACTGAGAGAGTTGAGAGAGTGAAAGAGACAGAGAGATTGAAAAACAGATTGATAGAGAGAGTGAAAAAGAAAGGAGAGGATAACAGAGTGTGAAAGAAATGGAGAGAGAAAAAAGAATTGAGAGAGAGATTGAGAGAGTGAGAGTGTGAAAGATTGAAAGTGAGAGAAAGAGAAAGAGAGAGAGATTGCCAGAAAGAAAGATAAAGCAACATAAAGAAAGAGTTTGGGAGGCAGAGAGAGTGAGAGATTGAGAGATATTGAGAGAGAGAGAGAGAGAAAGATTGAGAGAAAGAGAAAGACAGACTGAGAGAGTGAGATTAAGAGACACAAAGAGAGATTGAAAGAGAAAGACAGACTGAGAGAGTGAGATTAAGAGACACAAAGAGAGATTGAAAGAGAAAGAGACAGAGAACTGAGAGGGTGAGAGAGAAAAAGAGAGAGAAAAAGAGTAAGAGTGTGAGAGAGATTGAGATAGAAAAAGAGAGATTGAGAGAGTGAAAGTGAGAAAGATTTAAAAGTAAGAGAAAGAGAGATTGAGAGAAAGAAAGAGAAAGCAACATAAAGAAAGAGTTTGAGAGACAGAGAGAGTGAGAGATTGAGAGATATTGAGAGAGAGAAAGATTGAGAGAGTGAGAGAAAGAGACAGAAAGAGAAAGAGACTGAGAGAACTGAGAGAGTGAGAAAGATTGAGAGGGAGATTAAAAGACAGAACAAGAGATTGAAAGAGAGAGAGATTAAAAGAGAGATTGAGAGAAAGATTGAGAGAGTTGAGAGAAAGAGAGAGATTAAGAGAGAGAGAACGAGAGAGTGAAAAAGATTAAAAGAGTGAGAGGAGAGAGAAAGACAGATTAAGAGTGTGAAAGAGAGATTGAGAGACAGAAAGAGAGATTGAGAGACAGAAAGAGAACAGTTTGAGAGAGTGAGAGACAGATAGATAAAGAGAAATTTACTATTTAACTTAAAAATAACTATTTTTTTGCTTCTGATCAGTAGTGAGGTAAGCTTGGGTAGGTTTGCTCTGGATCTGCATGGTTACTGTTTATATTTCATACAATAATAACTCTTTTATATTGCACCGTTCTTTATCTCAAGGACAGCCAAAACACATACAGTTCTCTGACTAACAGGAGGAAAAACTCTCCAGGCAGTGTGTGAATTCACTTAAAGTGTTTTTTTACACTAGCCTTTTTTTCTGGACCCAGCAAGTTTGGAACATTCAGTAAAGAGTAAAAGCTGTTTTCAATCTCGGCAGCGATCATTCCAGATACCAATCTCAGGCCTTTCTAAAATTGGTGGTCTTGGGTTCACATCAAGTGGACTCTGGTCTAGTCCACTGCATGTGTGGAAGCTATCCGCTCCCATTGCCGTGTGTGAGGTCATGTGATTGGTTCATCTCGTAATGTGGTACTTGCACTTATGACTTTACATCCCTTTTCATCAATGTAATAATACTTTTTGCATAATAAACTTACACTGTGAAATGATATTAATGATTAATAGAAATGATGATTTAAAGCAGCAAATGACTGAAGATTTTCTCGATCTGTTGGAATTGGAAGTTTGGAATAAGTTCTTGTGTGAGAAAACAAACCATTGAAAAATTAGCTCCTCCCCCAAATTACACCAGAACCGGTCTTGGAGGCTTGGAGGTAAAAAAACGCCCTTAGAGTGAACACATAGATTTCTTTATAGTCTTAGATTCCTCAGAGCCACTCTGGCATGGAAAGGCATCGTCAAGAAAGGGATAATCTAAGACCAACCCATGAAACATTCCAGCTGTGATATAGAGTAATGTTAATAGCAGGCTTGAGAAATACTTTTGTACAATTGTAGAGTAACTCTGTTGGTGGACTTTAGAGACATCTTTAGTGCAGTGTAGAGGGACTCAACTTAGTGTAAGCACTAAGAAACATTTAATGGTGATGGTAACGGTGGAGTGGATGGATAATGGTGTTTTTGGGTGCCTTTATGTCTATGTTACCTTCTGGCTCTCTACCTTTATTTAGGCTACAATACTCAGACCTACCAGACCTGCCAGAGCTTCACTCTGATAACACTGCATATTGTTTGTTCTCCATAAATCCAGTCCAAACTAATTGCGACATCATCAGTTGTAAAAAGCACTACATGAATACATTTTATTAAATATTATTTTATTTGAGTGGTGATCTTGGGAAACATCTGAGCCATCTGATTGAGTATCTCTCTTTGGTAGGCCTTGGAGACAGCAAAGCCATGAGGTAGAGTAACTTCAGCAGTGAGCCCGAGAAACATCTGGGCCATCTTGTAGAGTACGTCTGATAAATTATCCTGGCTAGTAGTTGGCCTGAGAAATACAGGGGTTGGACAATGAAAGTAAAACACCTGGTTTTAGACCACAATAATTTATTGTCCCGACAGACAGTTCTGGTGGAAACAGGAGAGTTGAGGTGCACATTGAATTCTGCTGTGATTTGGGCAGCCGTGGTTTTATGTTTTTTTTGGATACAATCCGGGTTAGCACCCGAACATCCCTTTCAGACAGCTTCCTCTTACAGCATCCACAGTTAATCCTGTTGGATGTTGTTCATCCTTCTTGGTGGTATTCTGACATTACCCTGGATACCGTAACTCTTGAAATATTACTGCTGTCTTGGTCACAGATGCGCCAGCAAGACGTGCACCAACAATTTATCCTCTTTTGATCTCTGGGATGTCACCGATAATGTTGTGTGCATGGCAATATTTGGAGCAAAACTGTGCTCTTACCCTGCTAATTGAACCTTCACACTCTGCTCTTACTGGTGCAATAATGTGCAATTAATGAAGATTGGCCACCAGGCTGCTCCAGTTTTAGCCATGAAACCTCCCACACTAAAATGACAGGTGCTTCAGTTTCATTGTTCCGCCCCTGTATCTGAGCTGTGATGCAGAGTTATCTCTGTGGGGAAATGTGCAACACTCTCAGATGCATCAGGAAAAGAAGAATGTGTCAGATCTCCTGAGAGGAGAACAGTGCAGAGGTTCATCCACATAGAGCAAGAGAGAGAGAAAGAGAGAGAGAGAGTTATGAAGAGAGGTATGATCAAAGTAAGACAGCTAAGCTAGAAGAAAAGAAGAGACATACAGATGTTTTCTCAAAGCAAAGTAAAGGTGTATGCCTTTATGGTCTTAAAAGAAACTACTGACACACACAGACACAAACACACACACACACACACTCACTCACCAAAAGATTTTCATCACATCTGTGGATGTAATGAACGCTGGCTGAACTCAGCAGGATACTCACTTTGAAGTCCACTGACAGCACAAGAGCTTTACATCTGTTACGCAAGACCACGTAAGTAGGATCCAAATGCAGGTCTAATAGCAGAGAGTAAATCCGAATACAACAAACAGGCAAGGGAGATCCAAAAACAGAGTCCAAAACACAATAGCAAAAAGTCAGAATACCAGAATAGCTGAGACAGAGAAAACGCTTCGAATTGCAAGTAGAACTTAGACAAGACGTCGCATAGAGCGTTAGGAGTGGTGAGTATATATACAGGTAGTGATTACAAACAGGCAACAGGTGAGTAAAGCGCTAATACTGAGGCGAGTGCGACCTCATGAGGCGAGGAGGAGCAACACCAGGGTCATAGGTGACATTACCCCCCCCTTGACGGTTGACCCCAGCCAACCTCCCTACTCTACGTCGTGGACGACCACGAGGACGGGGAGCCGGACGGTCAGGATGTTCCCGGTGAAATTCATCGATAAGGGAGTGGTCGAGGATATCGTGCACCGGGACCCAAGATCGTTCCTCTGGTCCGTAGCCCTCCCAGTCCACAAGGTAGAGCAAACGTCCTCCTTGACGCTTAGAGTCCAACAAAGCGCGAACAGAGTACGCTGGGGCCCCGTCAATGTCTAGTGGAGGGGGAGGTTCTGCCATGGACCCTGGAGTCTGGGGATCAGAAGAACAAAAGGGTTTGAGGAGAGAGACATGGAATGTAGGAGCAATACGGTAATGAGCAGGTAAGTCTATGCGGTAGGAGACTGGAGTGATTTGTCGAATGATTCTGAAAGGACCTATAAATCTCGGACTTAACTTCTTGGAGGGTAGTTTGAGTCTCAGGTCCCGAGTGGACAGCCAGACCATCTGACCAACTGTGAAGTCAAGTGCCGCCCTTCTTCTCCGATCAGCTTGAATTTTCATGCGGTGGATGGCTCTTCGAATACGAACGTGTGCCTCCTCCCACGTCTGCATACTTCTGTTCCTCCATTCATCCACAGCAGGCACTTGGCTGGGTTCTGTGTCTAAAGGGAAAAAAGGAGGCTGGTACCCTAGAACACATTGGAAAGGGGTTAGTCCTGTGGAAGAGCTAGTTAGAGAGTTCTGTGCATACTCGGCCCATGTGATGTAAGAACTCCAATCATGTTGATTACAGAGGCAATAAGAGCGCAAAAATCGCCCAAGTTCTTGGTTGAGTCTCTCCACTTGGCCGTTAGATTGGGGGTGGTATCCAGAACTGAGACTAATGTTGATGTTCAGGATTTTGCAGAAAGCACGCCATACATGAGATGTGAATTGGGGACCTCGGTCCGATACGATATCATCTGGCAGTCCATAAAACCTGAAGACATTTTCGAAAAGTGTTTCTGCCATTTCCCAGGCTGTGGGCAGCTTCTTTAAAGGGATGACACGACATGCTTTGGAGAACCTGTCAATAATAACTAAAATGGTAGTGTACCCATTAGATGGAGGCAGATCAGTGATAAAGTCTACTCCTAGGTGAGACCATGGGCGTTTGGGTATCTCTAGGGGGACTAGCAATCCAGTGGGGGGTGAACGAGTAGATTTGGTTTGTGCACATACCTCACAATTCTGCACAAAACGATGAGCATCCTCCACAGACGTAGGCCACCAATATTTGCGATGTAATAGCTCCACAGTGCGCTGCATGCCCGGATGTCCTGAACTCGGAGAGGAATGTACAATACTCAGTACACGATTACGCATAGTAGCAGGTACGTAGGTCTTACCTACAGGACAATCAGCAGGGCTGGGATCTGCAGCACATTCCAGCAGGATCTCACTGTCCAGATCCCAAGTGACAGGGGCTATAACACAGGAGGGAGGAAGGATTGGTTCTGGTTTATCATGGTGGGTGCTCTTGATATCAGGAAACATGCGTGACAGAGCATCGGCCTTCCCATTCTTGGATCCAGGTCTAAAGGTGACAGAGAAGTTAAAACGGTTAAAAAACAAGGACCAACGAGCTTGTCTGGAATTTAACCGTTTGGCAGACCTGATATATTCCAGGTTGCGATGATCAGTGAAAACAAGAAAGGGGTGTCTGGCTCCCTCCAACCAGTGTCTCCACTCTTCTAAGGCATACTTCATTGCCAGGAGTTCCCGATTACCAATGTCATAGTTCTTTTCTGCTGGGTTTAACTTACGGGAAAAATAGGCACATGGGCGTAACTTGGGTGGTGTTCCAGTTCTTTGGGATAGGACGGCCCCTACCCCCGTGTCAGAAGCATCAACCTCCACCTCAAATGGCAGTTCAGGGTCAGGGTGTGTGAGGATGGGAGCTGTGGTAAACCTTTCTTTCAATGTTTGAAATGCTAGTTCAGCAGCAGTGGTCCATTCAATGGTTCTCTTCTTACCCTTGAGTAGTGAGGTGAGAGGTGCAGCAATGGAACTGAATCCTCTAATGAAGCGACGGTAGAAATTAGCAAATCCAAGAAAACATTGCAGCTCCCGGATAGTTTTGGGCTTAGGCCATTTAACTACAGCTTCGACTTTGTCTGAGTTCATGCTAACACCCCCGGGTCGAATGTTATAACCCAGAAAAGAAAGTTCTTGGACATGGAAGTCGCACTTCTCTGATTTGACATAGAGCTGGTTGTCTAGGAGTCTCTTTAACACAGCCCTGACCTGGCGAATGTGTTCTGAAAGGGAGGATGAATAGATCAAAATATCATCCATAAAAACTATGACCCATCTGTCTAGCATATCTCTGAGGACTTCGTTGACGAATGCTTGAAACACAGAGGGGGAGCAGGACAACCCATATGGCATGACTAAGTACTCATAGTGGCCCCTAGTGGTCACAAAAGCAGTTTTCCATTCATCTCCTTCTTTGATGCGAATGAGGTTGTATGCGCTTCTAAGGTCTAATTTGGTGAACCATTGGGCATTCCGCAATTTTTCAAGAGCTGATGGTACAAGAGGTAGGGGGTAAGGGTTCTTTACAGAAATAGCATTAAGACCTCGGTAATCAATGCAAGGGCGTAAGCCGCCATCTTTCTTTTCAACAAAAAAGAATCCAGCTGCACAGGGGGATGTAGAGGGGCGAATATGACCGTTAGATAGAGCCTCGTCTATATATTTTTCTAAGGCTAGATTTTCAGGTTCAGACAATGGATAGACCCGGCTACGAGGGGGGATAGTATTGGGTAGCAAGTCAATGGAACAGTCTCCTGGTCTATGGGGTGGTAATTGTGTGGCCCTTTTCTTGCTAAATACTTCCATAAGGTCATGATAACATTTGGGGATGGAAACAATATTGGTCACATCAGGGCTTTCGACGGAAGTGGTCCGACACGGTATGGTTAAACAATGGTCTTGTCAGTAATTACTCCACTTCAGTATTTCTCTTTGCTTCCAGGAGATCAGGGGGTCGTGCTGGGCAAGCCAGGTATAGCCCAAAATGATGGGGTGATCAGGGGATTCTAAGATTAGGAATGAAAGTTGTTCATGGTGAAAAAGCCCAACCTGGAGAGAGAGAGTTCAGGAGTTCTTTGAGTTATAGCTCCGGTGCCCAAAGGACGACCATCCAGAGCCTTGACCTTGAGTCGAGAGTCCATAGGAAGCAAGGGTATCTGGAGTTGGTGAGCCAGGTTGGCATCCATGAAGTTGTCAGCAGCCCCAGAATCTAGAAGGGCTAACAGAGAATATTTCTCAGAGGCAATGGTAATTTGTACAGAGATAGACATGTGCATTAAAGAAACTGAGAATTGAGACACGCTTACCTCTGCCGTCCTGGAACCACCAGGACGAACAGGACAGGAAGAGCAGATATGACCAATCTGGCCACAGTATAAACATAACCCCTCTCTGCGGCGGCGCTGTTTCTCCTCTGGAGTCAAACGGGCTCTTCCCAGCTGCATAGGTTCGGTTTCCCCAAAGGGGGTGGGGCCAGGAACACTGGGGAGTGGTCGGGGCTCTCTGAGTTTCCTTTTCCCGCGGAGAAGGTTGTCCAGTGAAATAGCAGCGTCGATAAGCTGATTTAGTGACAGGTCTTGAGCCCTGAATACTAACTCTGCTTGTAGATCTTCCCGTAATCCCCGCTGAAACATGGTTTTCAGCGCTGGCTCACTCCATCCGCTGCCTGCAGCGAGTGTGCGGAAGTCGAGGGAGTAACTTGCCGCAGAACGGGTACCCTGTTTCAGTTCGCAAATTTGTAAACCCACCTCCTTTCCGGCTGCAGGGTGGTCAAATACAGCTTTAAACTGAGCTAAAAAGTGCGTCTCTGAAAGTAAGATCTCGCTATTGGCAGACCATAGAGCCGTAGCCCACTCCTTGGCTTTACCGGAGAGCAGTGAAATTACAAAATGAATCTTATCAGTCTCTTGACGGAACTGAGCCGCATTGTGATTAATATATAAAGTACATTGCATTAAAAAGCTCTTACATGTACCCGGAGAGCCGTCATAACGTTCAGGAACAGCAATAAAGACTGAGGAGGAAGGATTGGCAGGAGCACCGGCGTCAGCGGCCTGTTCAGGTGCAGCAGCCGTTTCAGCAGCGGGGGGGCTCACACGCTGCACCAAACCCTGAACAAGCTGGACCAATTCTTCCATTTTCTCTTCCTGGCTGGCAATCCGCAGCTCCAAACCTGCTGGGTCCATCCGGGCGACGTCTTATGTTACGCAAGACCACGTAAGTAGGATCCAAATGCAGGTTTAATAGCAGAGAGTAAATCCGAATACAACAAACAGGCAAGGGAGATCCAAAAACAGAGTCCAAAACACAATAGCAAAAAGTCAGAATACCAGAATAGCTGAGACAGAGAAAACGCTTCGAATTGCAAGTAGAACTTAGACAAGACGTCGCATAGAGCGTTAGGAGTGGTGAGTATATATACAGGTAGTGATTACAAACAGGCAACAGGTGAGTAAAGCGCTAATACTGAGGCGAGTGCGACCTCATGAGGCGAGGAGGAGCAACACCAGGGTCATAGGTGACAACATCTATATACTGTACACTCTACACACCTTTAGCAGCGGTTACACTTTCATACTCCACAATTGTTCAGCTTAATAAATGTATTTTTATGAATGTAAAAATGTATCTCAACCCAACTGAGATGATGTGGCATGACCTCATAAGAGCGATTCACACCAGATATCCCAAGAATATTATAGCTGAACTGAAACAGTTTCCCCACGGCACTTTCATTTATTTCACGTATGTTTTTTGTATGTATGTTTTGTGTTTTTGTTATTCGGCGACACTTAGAGGCGATGCATTGCAATTACAACTATTCAGATATCCTTTATTCACACATTGTAGTCATAAGCCATTATTGGATAAAATAAAGTAAATTTATCAGACAATTAAACTTATAATTAAAATTAATCAGACAATTTCATTGGCTTACTGAAATAATTATTCAATAATCGTGTTTCCACTTAGCCTAGATTACACCTTAAAGGAAAAAGAAAAGTTTAAGCTGGAGTTGTTGGAGATGGCAGCGTTGGCATTATTGGCAAATATTGTGATTTTTTTGGCCCATGATGATGACTGGCTTATAAGTCGTTTTAGATTTCCAAGAGCCTGTTTGGGTTGGGATAAGATTACAAGCTGAGTGCGTGATGGCAACTCATTTAAAGCATTTTAATTAATCTATCTATCTATCTATCTATCTATCTATCTATCTATCTATCTATCTATCTATCTATCTATCTATCTATCTATCTATCTATCTATCTATCTATCTATCTATCTATCTATCTATCTATCTAAACTCCTCTTCCACATACAGTAAGTGCAGGTCTCTAGTTCACACTTTTACACTTTTGCACTTTTGTACTATTTCACCCCCTTTTCTCTTCCCTGGCCCCTGTGATCTCTCTGCTTATCTTTTCAGATGAAGTTCTCCAATCCCTCGCTCTCCCTCTTCCTCCCCTCTCAGTTTGAATCTTTTGAACGGTGTTTGGAAGCTTGACTGCAGAGCAGCGGAGGAAACAAATAACCAGAACATCAAAACCTCTCCAGACTCTCAGAGGAGCGGGAACACAACGGGTAAAAGATAACGCAGAGGCACGAGGACACACTCGCCCACGTGAACAGGTTCTGTTTCAGGTGTTGTTGCTGAGAGAATGAAAGGAAAAAAAAAAAAAACACGAAGAAGAAGACAAAAAAGATCAAAGCCTCGTCTAAAGCTCTACATTACAACAGCTTAATATCTATCTACCACACGTTCACTGTAGCCGCACCTGATCAGACTACAAACCAGCACCTGCTCCTCTTTTTCCTTCCCTTCTTCCTCACTTTCAGAGATGCTAACGGCTCTGAACGGTGGAACAAAACGCCGGAGGAAGCGTGAGGAAGGGTTACGCATTAAACTGAGCCTTTATATCGATTAGACTGTTTATTCTTGACATACTCATCATTACATTGAGCACAAGCAAGCTATCCCTGCAGAACCAGTACAATCTCTCTCCACCAGTTACTGCACATTTGTATTCTACACTGATTTGCCAACAGTCATGGGATAGCAGTATGTAAATTGTGAGTTATCTTGGAAGTAAGGCCAAAAAAAGGTGCCAACATGCTCATGACAAGGCAATGTGAATTATTATAGAGTGTACAGCACAGTGTACACAATGGGTGGTAATGATCGTGACCGGCAGCATCTGGTTAGAACTGTCTACATCCATATTCAATGCAGGAGCCCCCATCCACACATCCCACAGCTCAGGACAGCTTTATTTAGCTTCCACAGGACATGGCAAAAGTCACGGGACATGACACTAAACTTAACCTTACACTTTCTCATTAAAACATTAAAACAGCTCTACTAAAACCGAAGGTTTTAATTAGGACTGTCAACATGTAACATGTAAAGCATTAATGCACATGATTAATATGGAATCAGTAACATGTTATTATTAGGACACTGGCTTATTCAATGTTTCGACTGAATTCTTTAATCTTTGGCCTGTTTGATCATGATTAAAATAAATTCTGTGGACAAAAGTATCAGGACACAATTCATTCATTGTTTATTTATTTATTGATTCATTTATTCTGAAATCAATGGTATTAAACATTGACCTCAGTAACAGAAACACCAGCTTTGGCCTTTTTGACCTTGATTAATACACTACAATATGTATATTTTTTGTTCTAAAATCTAGAGTTTTAAACCATAAGCTCAGCAACAGAAATACCAGGATTGGCCTATTGTACCTACATAATACACTTTTGGAAATTAAACATGTGCAAAAAAATATACTAGTGTATGAAGATCTGCCAGAGACAAAGAATTCTTGGTGTACAGGCACAGCTGTCACAAAGCAGCAGAGACGGCAGAGTAAGTGAACAACAGGGCCCGTCCTTATAGGGAAGAAACCAAAACTGTCTGTC